>NC_057796.1:386214984-386492386 GCF_018294505.1 Triticum aestivum
CGACGGCGGGGAGGGGCGGCGACGGGCACAGGGGACGGGGCGGCGGCGGCGGGCTGGTGGGTGAGAGAGAGAGCGATTCAACGGCGGGGGGAGGTTAGCGATTCAACGCCGTGCCCGGGTGGGCCCCTACCCTCTTTGTCGTCAGCCTAGCGGACGGCAAAGAATTGTTTGCCATCAGCTAGCGGACGACAAAGAAGTGGCAGACGGCAAAGAGCTGACCTAGCCACAGCCTTGCGTCTGTGGGCCCACAAGGTTCTTTGCCGTCGGCCGGCTGACGGCAAAGAACTCTTTGCCGTCCACGAGCTGACAACAAAGTACTGGCTGATGGCAAAATAACCTGTGCCATCAGCTATTTCTTTGTCGTCTGCTTTGTAGAAACTGACGGCAAAGAAGCTCTTTGCCATCAGCTAGCTGACGGCAATGAAGTGGATTCCAGTAGTGTTTATGTCATGACTTTTTGTCAAAGAAGTAGGAGCCCACCACATCTATGATGATACCGGGTTTTGTCACAATTATTGTCATAGAAGTGTCACAAGCATGACAGAAAAAAATCGTTCGGCCCAAAATGTCACGGATGTGTCTTTTTTGTAGTGGTATGGGCACTCCCCTTGGCTTGTGCCAAGCTTGGGGGAGGTGCCCCGATATCGTATCACCATCACTTCTATTATCTTTTGCTATTTTCAATTCGATCTTTAGTTATTCCGTGATCTAGAATAAATGTTTGGTATGATCTAGCTTTGAGTGTTAGTTTCCATCTATCTGTTTATGTAATCGTGTGTGAGTTATATATAAAGAGTAGTTTGAGTCTTGCCTCTTTGACCTTTATGTTTTCTTCAAAAGAAAAAGAAAAAGAGAGAGAAAGATCATATGCTAATCTTATGGTGGGTAATGACATCACGTAAAGAAAAGTATAAGTGATGAAATTTATTGAAGGTTGACAAACATAGCATTGTTCAATGATGCAATTCATGAAAAAGTTAATAAGGAAGAGAAGATGCATATGCAAATATACTACCTTGGACTGAAGGAAATATGCCCTAGAGGCAATAATAAAGTTGATATTTATATTTCCTTATATCATGACAAATGTTTATTATTCATGCTAGAATTGTATTAACCGGAAACTTGATACATGTGTGAATACATAGACAAAACACAGTGTCCCTAGTATGCCTCTACTAGACTAGCTCGTTAATCAAAGATGGTTAAGTTTCCTAACCATAGACATGTGTTGTCATTTGATGAACGGGATCACATCATTAGGAGAATGATGTGACGGACAAGACCCATCCGTTAGCTTAGCATAATGATCGTTAAGTTTTAGTAGTATTGCTTTCTTCATGACTTATACATATTCCTTTGACTATGAGATTATGCAACTCCCGAATACCGGAGGAATACCATGTGTGATATCAAACGTCACAACGTAACTGGGTGATCATAAAGATGCTCTACAGGTATCTCTGAAGGTGTTTGTTGGGTTGGCGTAGATCGAGATTAGGATTTGTCACTCCGAGTATCGAAGAGGTATCTCTGGGCCCTCTCGGTAATACACATCATGATAAGCCTTTCAAGTAATGTGACTAATGAGTTAGTTGTGGGATGATGTATTAAGGAATGAGTAAAGAGACTTGCCGGTAACGAGATTGAACTAGGTATGAAGATACCGACGATCGAATCTCGGGCAAGTAACATACCGATGACAAAGGGAATGACGTATGTTGTCATTGCGGTTTGACCGATAAAGATCTTCGTAGAATACGTAGGAACCAATATGAGCATCCAGGTTCCGATGTTGGTTATTGACCGGAGATATGTATCGGTCATGTCTACATAGTTCTCTGACCCGTAGGGTCCGCACGCTTAACGTTTGATGACGATTTGCATTATGAGTTATGTGTTTTGGTGACCGAAGATTGTTCTGAGTCCCGGATGAGATCACAGACATGACGAGAAGTCTCAAAATGGTCGAGAGGTAAAGATTGATATTTTGGATGATAGTATTTGGACACCGGAAGTGTTTCAGAATGTATCGGGTATGTATCGGAGTACCAAGGGGGTTACCGGAACCCCCCGGGGGAAGATATGGGCCATATGGGCCATAGGAGGGAGGCAAGGCAGCCCACAAGGGGTGGCGTCCCCCCCCCCAAAGGGAGGAGTCTGAATTTGACTAGGGGAGGGGCGGTGCCCCCCTTTCCTTCTCCTTCTCCCTCTCCTTCCCCCTTTCCCCCTCCGATAAAAGGAAGTGGGGCCAAATTGGACTAGGAGCCCAAGTGGGACTCCTCCCACTTGGGGCGCCCCTAGGCTGGCCTCCTCCCCTCTCCCTCCTTTATATATGGGGGCGGGGGGCGCCTCTAAGATACACCAATTGTTCTTAGCCGTGTGCGGCGCCCCCCTCCACCGTTTACTCCTCCGGTCATATTGTCGTAGTGCTTAGGCGAAGCCCTGCGCGGGTCACTTCACCATCACCGTCACCACACCATCGTGCTGGCGAAACTCTCCCTTGACACATTGCTGGAACAAGAGTTCGAGGGACGTCATCGAGCTGAAGGTGTGTAGAACTCGAAGGTGTCGTACGTTCGGTGCTTGATCAGTTTAATCAAGAAGACGTTCGACTACATCAACCGTGTTAATCAAACGCTTTTGCTTTCGGTCTACGAGGATACGTGGACACACTCTCCCCCTCTCGTTGCTATGCATCTCCTAGATAGATCTTGCGTGATCGTAGGATTTTTTTTAAATTGCATGCTACATTCCCCAATAGTGGCATGCGAGCCAGGTCTATGCGTAGATGATATGCACGAGTAGAACACAAAGAGTCATGGGCGGTGATCGTCATACTGCTTACCACCAATGTCTTATTTTGATTCGGTGGTATTGTTGGACCAACCTTACATGACCACGTTCATGAGACCGGTTCCACCGACAGACATACAACTAGTTTTGCATAAAGGTGGCTGGCGGGTGTCTGTTTCTCCAATTTTAGTTGAATCGAATTTGACTGCGGTCGGTCCTTGTTGAAGGTTAAAATAGAAAACTTGGTAAATCACCGTTGTGGTTTTGATGCCTAGGTAAGAATGGATCTTACTAGAAGCCCGTAGCAGCCACTTAAAACTTGCAACAACAAAGTAGAGGACGTCTAACTTGTTTTTGCAGGGCATCTTGTGATGTGATATGGTGAAGACATGATTTGATATACGTTATTGTATGAGATGATCATGTTTTGTAAAAGTTATCGGCAACTGGCAGGAGCCTTATGGTTGTCGCTTTATTGTATGAAATGCAAACGCCATGTAATTGCTTTACTTTATCACTATGCGTTAGCGATAGTTGTAGAAGCAATAGTTGGCGAGACGACAATGATGCTACGATGGAGATCAAGGTGTCAAGCCGGTGACGATGGAGATCATGACGGTGCTTTGGAGATGGATATCAAAAGCACAAGATGATGATGGCCATATCATGTCACATATTTTGATTACATGTGATGTTTATCTTTTATGCATCTTATTTTGCTTAGTACGGCGGTAGCATTATAAGATGATCCCTTGCTAAAATTTCAAGGTATAAGTGTTCTCCCTGAGTATGCAGCATTGCGACAGTTCGTCGTGCCGAGACACCACGTGATGATCGGGTGTGATAAGCTCTACGTTCACATACAATGGGTGCAAGACAGTTTTACACGTGCGGAATACTAGGTTAAACTTGACGAGCCTAGCATATACAGACATGGCCTCGGAACACTAGAGACCGAAAGGTCGAACGTGAATCATATAGTCAATATGATCAACATAGAGATGTTCACCATTGAAAACTACTCCATCTCACGTGATGATTGGACATGGTTTAGTTGATATGGATCACGTGATCATTTAGATGACTCGAGGGATGTCCATCTAAGTGGGAGTTCTTAAGTAATATGATTAATTGAACTTAATTTATCACGAACTTAGTCCTGATAGTTTTTGCATATCTATGTTGTAGATCAATGGCCCGTGCTACTGTTCCCTTGAATTTTAATGCGTTCCTAGAGAAATCTAAGTTGAAATATGATGGTAGCAACTACACGGACTGGGTCCGTAACTTGAGGATTATCCTCATTGCTGCACAGAAGAATTATGTCCTTGATGCACCGCTAGGTGAAAAGCCTGCTGCAGGAGCAAATGCTGATGTTATGAACGTCTGGCAAGCTCGATCTGATGACTACTCGATAGTTCACTGTGCCATGCTTTATAGCTTAGAATCGGGACTTCAAAGACGTTTTGAACGTCATGGACCATATGAGATGTTCCAGGATTTGAAGTTAATATTTCAAGCAAATGCCCGAGTTGAGAGATATGAAGTCTCCAACAAGTTCTATAGCTGCAAGATGGAGGAGAACAGTTCTGTCTGTGAACACATGCTCAGAATGTCTGGGTACCATAACCACTTGACCCAGCTGGGAGTTAATCTTCCAGGTGATAGTGTTATTGACAGAGTTCTTCAATCACTGCCACCAAGCTACAAAGGCTTCGTGATGAACTATAATATGCAAGGGATGGAAGAGACTATTCCCGAGCTCTTCGCAATGCTCAAAGATGCGAAGGTAGAAATCAAGAAGGAGCATCAAGTGTTGATGGTTAACAAGACCACTAGTTTCAAGAAAAATGGCTAAGGAAAGAAGCGGAACTTCGAGAAGAATGGCAAGCAAGTTGCTACTCCCGGGAAGAAGCCCAAGTCTGGACCTAAGCCTGAAACTGAGTGCTTCTACTGCAAAGCGACTAGACACTGGAATCAGAACTGCCCCAAGTATTTGGCGGATAAAAAGGATGGCAAAGTGAACAAAGGTATATTTGATATACATGTTATTGATGTGTACCTGACTAATGCTCGTAGTAGCGCCTGGGTATTTGATACTGGTTCTGTTGCTCATATTTGCAACTCGAAACAGGGGCTACGAATTAAACGAAGATTGGCTAAGGACAAGGTGACGATGCCCGTCAAAAATGGTTCCAAGGTCGATGTGATCGTCGTCGGCACGCTACCTCTACATCTACCTTTGCGATTAGTTTTAGACCTGACTAATTGTTATTTGGTGCCAGCGTTGAGCATGAACATTATATCTGGATCTTGTTTTATGCGAAACGGTTATTCATTTAAATCAGAGAATAATGGTTGTTCTATTTATATGAGTAATATCTTTTATGGTCATGCACCCTTGAAGAGTGGTCTATTTTTGTTGAATCTCGATCGTAGTGATACACATATTCAAAATATTGATGCCAAAAGATGCAAAGTTGATAATGATACTGCAAAATATTTATGGCACTGCCTTTTAGGTCATATTGGTAAAAAGCGCATGAAGAAACTCCATGCGGATGGACTTCTGGAATCACTTGATTAGGAATCATTTGATGCTTGCGAACCATGCCTCACGGGTAAGATGACTAAGACTCCGTTCTCCGGAACAATGGAGCGAGCCACTGACTTATTGGAAATAATACATACCGATGTATGCGGTCTGATGAATGTTGAGGCTCACGGCGGGTATCGTTATTTTCTAACCTTCACAGATGATTTTAGCAGATATGGGTATATCGACAAAATGAAACACAAGTCTGAAACATTTGAAAAGTCCAAAGAATTTCAGAGTGAAGTGGAAAATCATCGTAACAAGAAAATAAAGTTTCTACGATCTGATCGCGGAGGCGAATATTTTAGTTACGAGTTTGGTCTTTATTTAAAACAATGTGGAATAGTTTCACAACTCACGCCACCTGGAACACCACAGCGTAATGGTGTGTCCGAACGTCGTAACCGTACTTTATTAGATATGGTGCAATCTATGATGTCTCTTACCAATTTACCACTATCGTTTTGGGGTTATGCATTAGAGACAGCTGCTTTCACGTTAAATAGGGCACCATCTAAATCCGTTGAGACGACACCGTATGAACTGTGGTTTGGAAAGAAACCTAAGCTATCATTTCTTAAAGTTTGAGGTTGCGATGCTTATGTGAAAAAGCTTCATCCTGATAAGCTCGAACCCAAATTGGAGAAGTGTGTCTTCATAGGATACCCAAAAGAAACTGTTGGGTACACCTTCTATCACAGATCCGAAGGAAAGATCTTTGTTGCTAAAAATGGATCCTTTCTAGAGAAGGAGTTTCTCTCGAAATAAGTGAGTGGGAGGAAAGTAGAACTTGATGAGGTAATTGTACCTTCTCTCGAATTGGAAAGTAGCTCATCACAGAAAACCGTTCCCGTGATGCCTACACGAACTAGTGAGGAAGTTAATGATGATGATCATGAAACTTCAGATCAAGTTACTACCGAACCTCGTAGGTCAACCAGAGTATGTTCTGCACCAGAGTGGTACGGTAACCCTGTTCTACAAGTCATGTTACTAGACCATGACGAACCTACGAACTATGAGGAAGCGATGATGAGCCCAGATTCTGCGAAATGGCTTGAGGCCATGAAATCTGGGATGGGATCCATGTATGAGAACAAAGTATGGACTTTGGTTGACTTGCCCGATGATCGGCAAGCCATAGAGTATAAATGGATCTTCAAGAAGAAGACTGACGCTGATGGTAATGTTATTGTCTGCAAGCTCGACTTGTTGTGAAAGGTTTTCGACAAGTTCAAGGAGTTGACTACGATGAGACCTTCTCACCCGTAGTGATGCTTAAGTCTTTCCGAATCATGTTAGCAATTGCCGCATTTTATGATTATGAAATCTGGCAAATGGACGTCAAAACTGCATTCCTTAATGGATTTCTTAAAGAAGAGTTGTATATGATGCAACCAGAAGGTTTTGTCGATCCTAAAGGTGCTAACAAAGTGGGTAAGCTCCAGCGATCCATTTATGGACTGGTGCAAGCATCTTGGAGTTGGAATATACGCTTCGATGAAGCGATCAAAGCATATGGTTTTATACAGACTTTTGGAGAAGCCTGTATTTACAAGAAAGTGAGTGGGAGCTCTGTAGCGTTTCTAATATTACATGTGGATGACATATTGTTGATTGGAAATGATATAGAATTTCTAGATAGCATAAAAGGATACTTTAATAAGAGTTTTTCAATGAAATACCTTGGTGAAGCAGCTTATATATTGGGCATAAAGATCTATAGAGATAGATCAAGACACTTAATTGGACTTTCACAAAGCACATACCTTGATAAAGTTTTGAAGAAGTTCAAAATGCACTGGTACGTGTCGGTCCTAAACAAACAGTTTTTTACCCCTTTCCACGACGGCATTTGGAACCGTCGCCAAGTGAGTGTGTGCGATAGGGTGTCCTTCCCACATGACCCAGAAATCGTCGGGGATAGGCCCTCCTGGGACCCAGGCTAGGGTCGTGTGCGATCAGGCAAGGCATCGAAGCCCAATCATTTCCGTAGGTATGTACATCCCACACGGTAATCCGAGAAAATCATTTCTGTAGGTATGTACATCCCACACGGTAATCCGAGAAAATCATTTCCGTAGGTATGTACATCCCACACGGTGAATCCCAGAAAACATTTCCGTTCATCTGTATATCACACACATTCAATCCAAGGAATACGTTTCCGTTCTTATGTACATCCCACACAGTCAATCTAGGGAAAACGTTTCCGTTCGGATGTACATCCCAGATGGTTTTATGTATACGCTCGTGTGTGAAAGGTGTAACTATCACACACGCTCTGCCTTGGTTAACTGTTTGCTTTCATTAAGTACATCACACACGATTTGATGTAGAAAACTGTGTGGCATTGGGCTATCCATCGCAAGCGCTTTTACTGCTAGAACCATTTGCAAAGGTCCATGACCGTCTGTTCTATTTTTATTTTCGCCTGTAATTTATTATTCTAATTGGAAATTTTGAAATACGAAACGTGCAATTCAAATTCTCAACACAATGATTCAACAATGAATCCATAAATAAAATTGCCAGTACCGACCGTCTTTTCTATTTTTATTTTTGCCTGTAATTTATTATTCTAATTGGAAATTTTGAAATACGAAACATGCAATTCAAATTCTCAGCACAATGGTTCAACAACGAATCCATAAATAAAATTGCCAGTACAATATGTTCAGTAATTACAGGATTAGGCAGCAATTAACTATGCTGAACCACAGTATTTAAAGGCGGTAAAGGTGAAGAGACAAGTGTAAATCATTTTGACTGCCGACGGTGTTGAAGAAGCGGAATGCCCATAATGTGCCTTCCTGCATGCCATAGGCATGAACCACTTTTGTCCAACCCCTTGTGACGATCACCCGCCCATCCTTCACCACCTTCAGGAAGACTTCTAGAGAATTATCATGGTAGCATGAATTATATACTTTAACCTTAGTTGCCTCCACTCCGGTCATGTAGTTTGCAAGGTAACACTGGTACAGCGACGTCCTAAACAAACGGTTTAAAACCCCTTTCCGCGATGGCATTTGGAACCGTCGCCAAGTGAGTGTGGGCGATAGGGGGGTCCTTCCCACACGACCCAGAAATCGTCAGGGATAGGCCCTCGTGGGACCCAGGCTGGGGCCGTGTGTGACCGGGCGAGGCATGGAAACCCAATCATTTCCGTAGGTATGTACATCCCACACGGTGAATCCCAGAAATCATTTCCGTAGGTATGTACATCCCACACGGTGAATCCCAGAAATCATTTCCGTAGGTATGTTCATCCCACACGGTGAATCCCAGAAATCATTTCCGTAGGTATGTACATCCCACACGGTGAATCCCAGAAAATCATTTCCGTAGGTATGTACATCCGACACAGTTCTTTGTGTGGAAACATGTGTGCAAGGTGGCCTAACGCAAACAGTTCGCTGTCGGAACCGTGTGTGATTGTTAGTGGATCGAACACGCCTACTTTCTAGAAACCGTGCGGGTTGTTTGAGTTCATCGCCCACGATGTTGTCTGAGTAACCGTTTGCAATAGAAAACCCCAATAAGTAGGGTAATTAGCCTATTATTGATAATCCATGTACTAATCAAACTGATATTTCTTATAAAACACGCCAGATATTTCATATCCGTATAAAAGCAACCTAGATTTCATAATCGAATTACATCAGATAGCTTCGGCACTCAGTTACGCCATTACACAACAGCACCAAGTTTCACATGCAGCATCAAAAACCTTTGGAAAGTAGCATCATACACGGTAAATAGCCAGATGAATCTCATCTGGGAAACTGCAGAAGCGGAAGGCAAATATTGAGCCTTCAGTGATGTTGAATGTCCTTGCAACTTTAGGCCAGTGGCTATGGATAATTGCCCGCCCAACCTTTGTCCTCTTCAGCAAGACTTCAATATTATACCGTGGGTGTTGAATGAATACCTTCCTTGCCTCTTGACCATGCAGGTGGTTTGAGAGGTAATCATCGGTGAACTGCTTTGAAAAGTACTGAAAACAAAGCTATGCATAAATCGCTGTTGTAAATTTTGAAATGGCGCAAGGGGTAAAAACAAGGTAAAAGAGTTGGTACCAGCCTATAGTTGACTGATGTCTTCTTCATTGTGCAAACAAAGATCTTGCTATTATTCGTCGCAAGTTTCTTCATCCTAACAATCTTTCTGAGTTTCTTGACTTGACTGATATTCATGGACATCTCATTTCCCCATATGCAAAATGGGTCGAACAGTGGGTCTAAGCCTCTGACAGCAGGACCTACATGTGCAAGAGCAAATTGTAAGAAACCTAAATATTAGAATGATTCTTGTAACTGCACAATAATGTGCTATTAGCCAAAGGACCCTGCTTGAACAAACCTCGAGGGTAAACCGCAGTGTCTCCCATTGTTTCCCTGCAACACACATAAGGAAGATCTTGATCAGGTTAACTGAGAGTTGCCATACTATCAGTAGAATATGTATTGAGTACAGCCAAATTCGATTGGTGTCACATGCATAACAATACAAAATTGTACCCACAGCAAATGAAAATCAAATTGCAGAACTGAACCAAACAGTTAAATGGACAGCAGACCAAATGAACCAAAATAGTTAACTAAGCACGACATTGCTGAATAGAAACATGTACTAGAAGATAAGACAGTTAACAAAACAAAGAATGCTTGAGAACAGTACTACGAAATGTAGCAATTTTTGGACCAAAGTGTTAACTGAACATTACATTTCAGAGGACCATATTGTTAAGTGAACATCAGATTGCATATTAACATTACAGAGGACAAATCACTAGAAGGCACTGGCGGTGGCCTCGAGAAAACATCACGAACTGTATTTTAAAGTAGACAACCGTGCGGCAGTGTCAACGGTGGCCTCGAAGATGAGGTGCTCCTCCAAGATCTGGCGGTCGACACGCATGTCAGCCATAGCGACCTCATTCGCGTGTGCGGCCGCATGCTACTCAGCTCCACGTTATATTGCGTGTAAAATGGCTGTGGGCGGCGCTTAATTGGAGGAGGGGGCAGTGGTTTCGGTGGAAGGTGTCGCTCCGTCAGTCGGGGCATGTGGGACGGGAAAGGAGGAGGATGGTGTCGGTGGGGTGTGGATTACCTGACCATATCGACGAGGCCGTGCAGCAAGAAGAAGGGTCGGCGGCGAGGAGGCCGCGCGGCAAGAAGAAGGGTCGCCAGCGAGGAGGCGGCGCTGCAAGAAGAAGGGTCGCCGGCAAGGAGGCGGCACTGCAAGAAGAAGGGTAGCCGGCGAGGAGGCGGTGCTGCAAGAAGAATGGTCGCCGGCGAGGAGGCTGAGCTGCCAGTAAGCAGCAGTGAAGGTTTGAACTTGGAAAGCAAGGAGCAACAATGGAAATGTGGCTTTTGGTAGGAGGGAGGGGGCGGGGAGATAGATATTTCCGCGGTGGCAAAAAAAATTCGCTTGGTGCCGCGAGAAACTGGCGCGCAAGTGTGGTTCAAGCGGGGGCGGTGGACTATAGACGATGAAGCTTCCTGCGTAAGCCAGACAAGACGGTGCGCCAAGATATTTTATATCGCATCCCACACGATTCTTTCTAGTCAACTGTTTGTGGTATACCTCATTTTTTCATTATGTTTTGAAAGACAAAATGGTGTTACGGAGGGAAAGGATGGTGTTTGAATTGCTAGAACATTTACGTACAGTGAACATGCAACTAGTACATGAGTGTCGTGTTTAAATTTGGAATTATTCCGGGTTCGTTTGGGATTTTTATGCATTAATTGAGTTTCTGGGCATTTAATGTGCATAATTCAAATTTGAACTACAAGCACATGCTCCAATGCACTAAAGTTTGCTGAAAAATCACATGTGTGTCTTTGGGTGAATTTATAGGTCTCATGCAAGAAATGGGAATAAAATTCAAACATCTGGGTGTCGTGGCTCAGCCGGAATGACTGAGAAACTTGGTTTTTTAATTCCTGCAAATCCAAAACACGGCTGAAAATCATGAAACTTGGCATGGTGTCATGACATGGCACCAACATCACTACAAAAAAAATACACTTCCGTGATGATACGTGTTTGTCACAGTAGGTCACCTTTTTTGTCATGCATGTACATCCATGACAAATTTGTGACAGAATCAAGATAGTCATGCATGTGCTGTCGTAGAAGTGTTCCATGACATTACCAAAATTATCATCATGGAAGTGTCCACTTCCATGACGATAAATCGCGCGTCACAGAAGTGCTTTCGTCAAGGGTGACCGACACGTGGCATCCACCGTAACGGAACGTCGTTAAGCTATCGGGTCGGGTTTTGGATCCGATAACCCGTTAACAGCCCCAACCAATGGGGATTTTCCACGTGTAAAATCATCATTGGCTGGAGGAGACACGTGTCAGGTCCGCGTTGGCACAGGTGTCACTCATCCAATGGGCGAGACGCGCCTATGATATGTTGACACGTGGACCGGCCCATCAAGTTAAATGGGCCGGCCCAACTGAAGGCCCACAAGATTTAGCGGACCATAATGGGCCAGCCCAGCTAAAGGCCCACGAGATTTTGCGGACCATAATGGGCTGGCCCAGCTAAAGGCCCACAAGATTTTGCGGGCCATAATGGGCCGGCCCAGGTAAAGGCCCACAAGATTTTTGTGTCCCATAATGGGCCGGCCCAGGTAAAGGCCCACAAGATTCTTGCGGATCATAATGGGCTGGCCCAGCTAAAGGCCCAAGACATTTCGCCGACATTAATGGGTCGGCCCAGCTGTAGGCCCATAAGATTTTGAGGACCCTAGAAGGCCGGCCCATTAACTGGCTACCATGTTTTGGGCCAAATGCCGGCCCATATTTGATCCGGTCCATTAATGGACTGCCACGCTCCGGGCCTAATAGTGGCCCATATGAGATCCGGCCCGTTAAAAGCCTACCATGTTCTGGGCCAAATTACGGCCCAGATCAGGTCCGGCCCTTTAAGAGGCTTTGGGCTCAATTATGGCCCATATCAGATTCGGCCCATCAACTGGACACTCTGCTTTTGGGCCCACTTGCTAAAGGCCCACTTAATAAATCGGCCTGATATTAGTTTTGGCCTGTTAAGGGCCCGTTTAACATTTCGGCCCTATATTAATTTCGGCCTGTTAAAAGCCCGTCATATAGTTGGGCCTAACTTCGGCCCGGTTTGCATCCGGCCTGCTCGCAGCCGATATCTGATTGGGCCAAACAAGGACCGAGACAATTTTGGCCTGTTAAAAGCCCGTGATTTGATTCGCACAATCATGGGCCGGGGTTCATTTCGGGCTGCTGCCGGCCCGTGAGCTGTTCGGCACGTTTCAGGCCCAACCTACATCGTGATCGCATGACGGCCCGATTATGTACCGTAATTTTACGGTTTGGCCGGTTTACTGCGAAGACAGGATATATATACAGTAAAATAACTGCAGCATCGTGAATAAGAAAAAACCTAGAATATACAATAAAGAAATTATGGCATATTACATCCACTGGGCATCAAAGTTCGCCACTATGATAATAAAGCACAAGCAGACAGCAGATTACAGACACTGGGCATCAAAGATTGCCACCAGTGCAAATAAACACGCCGACAATATAATATACAAAACCGACAGCACTTCAATAGAGTTCAAGAAAGGTTAGCCCTGCTGGGGAGCTGCAGCGCAAGCAGCTGAGCAAGATGATGAGACTGCGCGTGTTCAACACTTATATCTTCCTCACTCTGAAAGATAAACAAGCACACACATAACAGGTTTTGCACATAAAAGTATCAGTGCTGGCAATTCATCACATTTCTTACTGACGAATAAAGTGACACAGTTTAAAATTGCATTAACACAATATGGTATTGTTCAGGTCAAGACATGGCAGGAAATGACATTGTGAAGGACTTGGCAGCTTCACGACACCACTGGATTACAGATCAAGAACTCATAAGTATCAATGGTTAGTGTGCTGTCAATTTATACCATTTCAGATTAGCAAATAAAGAGACGGTTTAAATAATAGTAGAATGATATGACATTGTTCATAGTTAAGACATTGCAGAATATGACATTGTGCTGTAGTGGGTAGGTTCACCACACCACTGGATTACGGATGAAGAACAGAAGCATACATACAGTGCAAAAGAAGATCACTCTGTATAGTTTAATTTACATGGTATGAAGAAGGAACTTGGTTGTACAACTGAAAACTTAAATTGAGAAAGGACAAACTTTTGTTTATGAACAACATAATAAACTTTAAACAAGCAATTTGATGCAAACACCAAAAATAAACAGCTGTTGCAGTCATGCCTAACCAAATATATACAACAAAGTTTGAAGGCTTGAGATGGACAAACTTACATTATTGGTGAAGACAGGCTCTATAAAGGCCTTGTCCATGCTGATGGGGGGGCAATTCAAGAAGTTTACCACAGAATCTTCTTCAAAAGCATTGCCTTTATTCTACATTTTGTTAAGAGTAAATATAGATGTGATAATATACGAAAAATGGAGAATATTTAAGATAAGATGAAGAGTGATGCTACATAACCAAGTAGCTATAAATGTAAGTGCAGCGATACAGGCAAAAGGTACAGCCAAGAGCGATGCACAGCTAAACTTCTTCAGTACCAACCTTATGGTAAGAGTAAATATAGATCTGATGTGTAGAAAATGGAGGGCAAAGGAAAATAAGCTGCAGAGTGATGGTACATGTACAACTACGTGTCATTATAAGTACACTGATAAAGGATAGCATGTACTTACAAGAACAATGCAGAGCTAAAAAACATTGGCATTGGATATATTCTACACTAATGTAACCATTCATACAGATCAGATAATTTGGAGCGAACAATTGATAAGCAAGCTATCATGCATACTGCTATCACATAATGAACCAGGTATGTATGCAAGTACAGTGATACAGGACAACAGGTACTAACAAGAGCAAAGCAGCGGGCAGCATATTTGTGATATCCTGCCGTTCTTGTCAAACCGGAATTCTTCTTCGAGCCGATTTCCTGCAAAAAAGATCCGTAAGGCACATGCGGAAAAGTAGAAGTTCAAATTGTCATGTGATTTCATAGACAGTACCTCATCCTGGGAACGAGACCAGTGCATTAATAAGGTTTTTCCATTCAATGTCTTCTAAATTTAGCACAGGAGACTTCACCAGAAATTCGTTTATAGACTTGCCATCAAAGTGTGATTTCCTCAGGTAACACCGATACTGCTGCAATGCTTCCTTGAAAAGCACAAGCAAGCTTTGCTCGTCATGACTATCCAGATTGACCCTCGCCTAGTTACAACAATGTAATGTAAATCATTGATGTGTTCAGTCAGCAGAAAACATGAAAATAATAACCATGAATAATAGCACTTACACGTAAGTTGGACAGGAAGATGTGAAAATGGTGTTTGTCTTCACAATAATCTTCCCATGATGGGAATATATGCATGTAGTCCCTAACAACATTGAAAGCATTGTCTTTTAAACTGGGAATAGATGGAATGGGGTTCCAATCTGCAGGAATTGGCCATCTCTGCAGTTGGGATAGGTCTTCGGCCGGTGGACTTGCTGTACTTTTTGCTGGAGTGGGATTTTTCTGTGGTACAGCTGGTGCTATGGCAAATGAAATTGGTATACCTTTTGCTAGAGTGCAGGTCCTGTGTGGTGGGGCTAGTGGTGTGGCCAGTGAAGTATGGGTACAGTCTACTGGAGTCGGTCCTACGTTTTGTGTCACTGGTTGTACAGCCAATATAAGTGGGGTGATGTCTGATTTCTCCGGCACCACCACGTTTTTCAAGGACTTTGCTAGTGCTCCTTCAGGTTCGGCAATCACCCTCTTCCTTTTTTATGTCTGATGCACAAGAACAGCATTTGAGTGGAAAAACATGGTATGATGACAGATGGAATATGTATTGATAATGGATGGGCATGGCATCTCGACATATATGATGAGTAAACTAAGCAGATGGCGGTGCAACGAAGTAGAAGAAATGCAAGACAACATATGCAAGATACCCGCAATCAATAAAACATTGCCAAATTAGAACAGGCACCTTGATGGGTGAACAGGACAGGCCATCTGCCTTTGACTCCTTGAGGTTAGAATAGTCATTAGGATCATATTCTGAACAAGAATCAACAGGTGGGGTGCGTATGAGTTTCATTGCATCCAGAATGGCACTCAATGCCTTGGTGCCAATTTTGTAAGTCATTGCAGTGTTTAGCTTCAAGAGTGGACAACTGCTAGTGTGACACAAAGCAGCTACACAGATCATAGTGTAGATATAACGGGAAAACCTTAAGCATCAAAGTAAAATCAGCAAAGTGGAACTTGCTGGAATATATGTGCTAGTATTGCCGGTACGGCTAGAAAGGCTTCGGATACCAGCTCTCTTCAAGTGAAGGTGCGGTACTGTTAATATCAGTGTAACTCTCAAAGGCGACACAGCTCCCCGCATTTCCTTGCTATTCTTATAGGATTCAAGTGGGAAGGCCACTACAAATCCTATTCCTATGTTTACAAGATCCTACGAATCAAAGAGGCTCAAAGTGTCCATCACAACCGACCGTATAGACCTCTACACTGCAAATGTCCCTGCTCATCTTCAGTACAAGGAATATACTGTACTACTATCATACTCCCTCCGTTCCAAAATATAAGTCTTGGTAGAGATTTCCACTATGGATCACATACAGATGTATCCAGATACATTTTAGAGTGTAGATTCACTCATTTTGCTCCATATGTAGTCCATGGTGGAATCTATACAAAGACTTGTATTTAGGAACGGAGAGAGTACATATTAAAGAAGAACGGAAGAGGAACATGGTAAAGAAGAGCAAGCAGATTTTGGATAATAAAATGTTGGTTGCGCAGTGCCCACACATGATGAACCAGAGCGCATTAAGAATGCAACTCCCAGCTGTCTCTCGACCATTTCAGGCGGTTGGATAAAGATCCTACGTCTCCTAACCCTTCTTCTTCCTCGTCTCTGATTCTTCCCATACAGAACACCGCACGGGCCGCCGGCCGGACCACCGGCCCCCACCGCCTGTGTTCCTCCACCACCTCCACCCCCACCCCCGCCCCAACCCCCACCCGCGTAGAATTTTCTTCATTTGGCGAGGCCCCACAACCACCCGAGCCCCTTCGATCACACCGGCGAACTCCAGCAAGCTCTGAAAAATCGACTGACCCAATTTTGAAATTTAGTCTACTATGATTTAACTAGTGTGGAATATAAAAGGGGAAAACCATAAGCATTGGGAGTATAGTGTTGAGCGTGCCATGGCGGATCTGAAGGTGCAAACCGGACAAAGGCAACTTCGCAACCACGACAAGAAATCAGAGTAAAGTAGTGGCGATCTATTTTCTTGCTGCGGTAAGTAAGTTGAGCAGATACGAAAGAGTACCGCCTTTGGTGCGGCGCCGTGTACGCATCTGCTGAGAATTTGACGGTGTTGCGGTAGCGATGGCTGTCGGCAGCGTGGAAGCAGATCTAGGAGGGTAGACGGTGGCGGCGGGGCGCGATGGACGAGACGGTCGTAGGAGCGGCGCCGGCAAGGTGGACGACGGCGGGGATGAAGCGAGAGGACGGGATGCAAGGATCCCGGTCCGAAGCCGTGGATGAGAGAGGTCGATCTCCTGTAATGGACGGCGGCGTCGGGGTATCAGCTCCAGCATGGTGGAGGAGGACGGCGGTGGATGGGGTGGCGGACGGCGGCGGACGGAGGAGGGTGGGTTGGAGAGGGTGTTTTGGCGCCCACGGAGTACGAATGGGGAAAAGGGAGGTAGAGAGGAAGAGGGGAACCATGTATTCAGGACGCGCTTGTCTCAAACACGAGGAAATTTACAAACTTAGCCCTCGTTTCAAATTTCTACTACATCACAGCAACATTAGTCGGTTGGGGATAGGACGGTAATCTCGCATACACCGAATATTTGCCGACGAGAGTTTGTTTTTGGCGCCCACCGTGTATGAAGATGAATCGGGGAGGGAGTCGATTTTGTCGAGGACACACTGTGTTTTGGCGCCCACCGTGTATGAATCCGGGTGAGAGGCGGTTACGTCACGTTTGGGTGAAATTACAAACCTACCCCTATCGAAACCTATAGAAATCCAGCAGATAGGCTTTGCGTGGCAGGGATAGGCAGTAGTGATTTCCATCTCGTAAATTTTGGTTTCGGGCGGTTACTGCGACTTTCCCCGCTTCGTTCAAATTTTGCAGAGTGCACGTTTACCGTGCCAACTCAATTCAAATCCTGTTTGTATTCTATTTTTTTGGGCAGGATCCATTTTCAATTGGAATTACATTCTATATACATCATTTTTTTATATATACTTTCAAAAGCACAACAAAGAATTCTGCTCCTTTATATGTATAATATGATTTACAAATACAACGATCTCGAAATCTTAAGGTTGAATTCGAAAAAAATTAACCAAATTATGTTCTACTAAAATGTATGGATCAGTAATATCTACATATTAAATAACATAGATGTGCGTGAATTCATATGAGTATGCATGTTTGATAGATCAATTTTGGTTCGAGTATGGATTACATGTATCATCATCTCGAATTCAAATATTTGAATCCCTTTTTTGTTCACTCCTTTCACGCCCATCTCTCTCGCATGCATGCTCCTTCAGGTAGCTATCACTCTCTTTTCTCCAGCTCACCCGCACGCTCACTTCATGTTTCTCCTATCCTCACAAACATGGTCTCTCGACGTCTCCCTTGAGAAGTGTCACACTCTCCCTATCATTATACATTACACGGTTTTCATTATCTCTCACGTCTCTACTGTTCTCTGGTATCACTCGGTACCTAAGCTTTCTTTTTCACCGCCACACACACAGTCTCCACTCGTCTTTCACTTTGTCTTTCTCTCTATGGGATTCTCTCACACACCCTATATGTCTCTACATATGACTCATACCACTAAAATTACTCTCTCTCTCCTGTAGACACAACATTTGTTGCGGTCTCCTTTTCGTCTCCATCCCAGACTGACATTATTCATTTGTTTACCGACCAGACAACCCCGACTACCGTCTCCTCTCTCTCTCTCACAGACACACACACACAACTCCTGCTTCCACTCCCCTTCCCGACTACCGTCTCTCTCTCACACACACAAAACTCTCGCTTTCGCACCCCGACTCGTATTTCTCTCACAAACATTTATCGACTAGCTAGCCTCTAGATAGGTTTATACACCCGCACACTCGTGCTTCCACCATCGCATACATGTCTCTCTCCCGCTCCTTGTATCTATGTAGATTTTTCTTCCCTTCTTGAGACACACCCTCTCGATCGTGCACACACACACTATCCCCTCATTTTAAGCTGATACCTATCGCACACACACTCCTTGTGTCTTTGTCACACATGCACTCCGTCCTCCTCCACTCTCCCTCTCTCTCACACACATATGGGCTTTTTGCAACAACTAGCAAGATGCCCATGCGTTGCACGGAACATCAAGATGCATTTGTATGAGTAGTTTATCTTGTGGGGGAAAAGGATGAACGAGGGAAGGCCTTATTTGCAAATGTGGAGAGGGGTGTGGGTATCTTTTTGCAAAATTGCCATAGTTTCCTTCCTATCTGTCAGATATAGATCGGACGGCCTATATTGCAGGATGGCAGGCACACGATCATCATCGACAATGCTTTTTATAAGAGTAGGGATAAAAAATAGAGTTGGTGATGATGGTGGGCCTGCCATCCTGCAATGTAGGTCGTCCGATTTATATCTGACGGATAGGAAGGAAAATATGGCAATTTACCCGCACTCTTCACCACATTTGTAGACAAGGCCTTCCCTCGTTCATCCTTTTCTCCCACAAGATCTTGATGTTCTGTGCAACGCACTGGCATCTTGCTAGTAAGAGTAGAAATTAGACATATACCACTTCTCAAATCTTGAAACCAACAACATTCCTCCCTTATCTCATCAAAACCGCCAAAGGAATATATTTTGAGTGAAACATAACATATTTTTAGTGATATACGTATTTCAAAACTAGACTTTTTTTCTATCAAATCGCTGAATATGTATTAATCTACTTTGATCGTGTGGCAATGCATTGGCACATTGCTAGTAGTTACTATAATTTTTTGGACACCAGACAAACGGTGGAGTACATATACGAAGAGAAGAGGCGCACGCACGCAGTCGGCCTCTCGCTGCCTCGCACACATGAGTGTTACATAAAGGTGACGTTAACAAATAAACCCTAAAATCCTAGGTGCACGATTGCTGCATTCGCGGGTACCGGGTACGTGGTGGAGCACCTTTGTAGGAATAGTCAGCTCGCGTGATTATTGGTATGGAGCGAAAATGGAATTCATAGTACTACGTACCTCCTTGGCGTATGGTTGTATGGTTTTTTTTGCGATGGAGGTTGTATGGGTTTATGTTGCGAGATGTTGAACCTGGTAGTTCTAGGGCAAATACTATGGTTTAGATTTAGATGCTAGTTTTCAGTAATGAAAATCGGAAGGGGAAACCCTTCTTTGATTAAAAAAAACTACTTCCTCCATTCTGGTTTACTAGTCCCCATCGTACTTTGGGTCAAAGTTTGTCCACGAATTTTACTTGTAAAATGTGAATGGAAAACGAGATTTTGTTATACCCAAACAAAAAAGGACTGGAGGGAGTGATTGCTCTGACACGGACACGACCTCTCATAGCGCAGGCATTGAACCGGCGCACCGGCCAAGAGGGCCGCACTCGCTACAGGCCCGGCTGAGCACGCCTCCTCGCCGCGTGCAACAGCTTAAGACTGCCCCGCCTGCCTTCATTGAATCCGCGCGTGTGCCGGCAACACATCCTTTCGCGAGCCGGCAGGCATTTTAGAACACAAAAAATGACTAAAATATAATTTATTTACGCATGGTCTTGACTTGTTGTGCTCGCACTGGTAGCAGGAACTAGTAGAGGATTTTCTTTATTTATAACTCTCCTCACATTTTTTTGTATTTGAAGTGAATCATGGTTGTGGACATTATGTTTGAATGTGCAGATATCTGTGAACATGAGTTTGATGTGGAAGTTGAACTTGGAATGTCGGGCATGCACGTGAACTATACTATGTCCAATGATTCGTCTGTTATTGTTTGGAAAGTAATTGTTGTTATTACATGACCCGAAAAAACATTTTGTGCCACATCAGTAGATGCACAGACATGCACAGACATCACAACAGGCATGCTGACTGGATAAACATTTGAACCTGGCTATTATGAAGGAAATTTTGTATTGACAACAGTTTTAGATAGCAGGAGACGCCTAGCCTGCTCTGCCTCTGCTAGCTTATTTCTGGCTTCTTCCATCTCTTCTTTGGCTTGGGTGAAGAGAGCACCTGATTGCTCTTTTCGCTTCTTCAGGAACTCAGCTACACTCTCAAGGGTTGCTGCACGCTTTCTTTCAGCCTTTACTAATGCCACGAGGACACGAACAGCTGACGACTCCACCTGGCTTGTGTGTAATCCAGCATCATCTGGGAATTTGCACCTTGTGTCTAATCTAGCATCATTAGGGAACTGGCACCTTGTGTGTAATCCAGCCTCATTTTGGAAACATGATCTCGAGGTTGACCATACTTCCCTCCTCGCAGGAACTGCATCCTGACATGAAGTTACTTCTTTTTTAGATCAATAATCAGAGCAACCTAGATCCATTTAGTAGAAGCCAGATAAACAGAACTCGGAGAAGTGAATTCAAAAGAAAAAATAAAAATAAAAACAGACTACAAGGTGAGAACACCCACTTCCTACATAAGGCTAAAAACGAAAGCATTAGGACGATTAAGACTCTTCTTATTACACATCGAAGAACACCATGCTTAAGAGAAACAGAAACTACAACATATACACATCGAAGAACACGAGGCTACACGAAAGTAATTGAAAGGGTGTTACTTACCAAAGCTTGTTTTACAGGTTCGGTGCAGCTCCTCTTTAACTTGCCATGCTCCTTGAAGATGTCCCGAATATCCCGTGTTTGGTCTTCATTGCTCCTCTGCATGTTCGCACTCGTGGTTTTAAAATCTCAACGTGGCAAGAAAAATATACTACTAGTAATACTCGCGCATCTTGTGGGCAACATTAAAGCACTCGTCTGCCATGTTAGAGCATCTCCAACAGAATCGCAACGCGTGGCACTTTAAAAAGCATTTACAGTGCTGAGATCGAGAAGTAGATACTAGAGAGTAGACGATAGTTCTCAGCATAGATAGATAAAAAAAGATAATTCAACTACTCCTCGTCATCCGACTCCTCCTCGGTGATGTCCTCCTCTGACGTCTAACTGTAGGCGTGAACATACCGATCGTCGTCGGATTCCCAGGGCGACGCTGCTCCTAGCCTCATGTTGAATTGAGCGTCCGCTTTTCGCCTACGCTTATCCTCACGATAGGCGGCTCGCTCCGCCCTCCTTTGCGCGTAGAACTCGCGCTCGTTGATGATGTCCTGCGGGAAGTGTTGGCACCACAGCGCCCTAAGCTGCGGCAGAGGCGCGAGCTCCTGCGCCCGCTCCCGCGTCGGCACGTTGGGGAAGTTCAATGTTCTATGAGGCCACCAGAGGCACCACACCGCCGTGTCTTACGCGCGGGCGGCCTCGTTGGCGGTGTCAAAATTGCCGAGGCCGGGGCGCATCCCGCGGAACCGGATCTCGGCGGAGAAGCCACCGGAGGGGCGCGCGCGGACGCCGCGGTATCCCCAAGTTTCCCGGCGACGCGGCGGCATGGTGGCGCGGCGGCAGCGAGGCGAAAAAGAGCGGGGAGAGAGCGGTGGCGAGGCACAGAGCGGGGAGAGAGCGGTGGCAAGGCACAGCACGGTGGGAGGGCGTTGGATTTTATAAAGCGCGCCGGACGCCGCGCGCCAAAACTAGCGCACGCCCGGCCGCTTTTTCTCGCGCGCGATCCTTTCCCGACGTCTCTGCTATCTCTACTCTCTTCTCTACTAGCGCGATACAGGAGCGACGCACAATTACAAGCTGATATTCTGTTGGACAATGGAGGCTATAACCAATTACTTTTACGGGAACAATAGCACCCAGGAAATTTGAAGGGTGGGTATGAACAAAATTGGAACTGCACATGTACTGCTAAGTGATTCAATACACACATTACCAATCGAGGAGGAGAACGATGGTCGCGGCGGCCTCTGTGAGTCATGGTCGGCAACGGGAGTCAGTTCATTGTCCACGACGGTGGTACTTCTGCGCTTGGCGTTGGCTTCCGGGAAGCAGATCCGAGACCGTGGAAGACGATGTCAGGGAAGAGGCTCCATGTACGATGACGATGGTGGACCGGCTCCAGTGCGGCGTACGAGGTCGTCGATGAGGCAGATGCGCTGCAGTGGACGAGTGCGCCGATGTAAAGGGGAGGAGCATGAAGGCTGCGGTGCTGTGGAGAAGTCTATTTTGCGGTGGGGATAGAAAATGGGGAGTATTCAGGTGTACTACTCTGGGTGCCAGGGTGGGGTTGGCTGGGTAGGGTGAACCTGAAGTTACGAAAACAGCCCCCTACCAAGCGTCATCCGTAGGCCTGTTCCGAAGGCTATGATGGTAACTTCCCACTGCTCGAATCAGGGCCGCAGGAGATTTTCCCGCCGACCTCAAAATTTTGTGACACTGGACTCCCCGTGTGGCGTGTTGAGTGATTCGGCTAAGCAACTAGCGAGTAGTAGTAGTAAACTCTGCATATTAGGTTTGACCGAAGTCAAACTTCCTAAAGTTTGACCAAGTTTATAGAAAAATATAAACATTTACCATAACAAATATGTATGATGTGAAAGTACATTCAATAATGAATCTAATGGTATTTATTTGTTATTGTATATGTTAATTTTTTTTTGTTATAAGCTTTCTGAGAGTTTACAAAACTTGACTTTGACCAATGCTAATACGCGGACTTAAATAAAAATGGAGGGAGTACACATTTGTTTTCTTAGTTTGTAGTGAACTAATCATTTGTTGAAATTGTGAAATAAATATATTAGGCTATTGACTTCGAATGTAATGGTCTATACAATTCAATAGTTACAATCATTGTCGAATCCCAAGATGTATACAAGGTCTATAGTACTTCACAACATGCTCAAACTCACATAATCCCAGTCAAATGAGAATCTAAATGCATTTCATAGTTATTACTTTGTAGGATGCAACAAAAACAACCATAACTCTACATCAGCCATTATAGAAGCAACATTTTGACATATCCCAATGTGTGAATGAAACGTGCAGAGAGAGCTTTTGAAGATGGAGCAGATAGGGCGGGAAAGATTGTATGTATGTGGATGAGAGAGTAGGAGACAAACCTAACGAGACAGAGAGAGAGATAGAGAGAGAAAGAGAGAGGAAGAAGTTAGGTCTGTGAGAAAGATGGATAAATGTAATATACATGAGATGCGTGTGCATCTGGATTCTGTATACGTGGAAGGAGAACAGACAACATGTTTGATGAGAGAGCTGGAAAAACATGGACGAGAGGGGAAGGATCTCGTGGGTTGAGGGATTGACAATTTTGTGCGGGGGAGAGAGGGATTGGTAATTTTGTGCAAGAGAGAGAGGGTGAGGGGAGGAGTCGGTCAGCCGTCATCACATCACCCTGCTTCCAAATGACCCCGCATTCTCTAGCGCGGTGTGGTCGCCGTCTTTGATCTGCTCGATGCCCTCTTTGAAGATTGAGGTGTTGTGCATGTTGGGGTGCAAAGAAGCACAAGCGAGAGTGGTCGCCGTATAACCTTGGATGGGGATGAATTGTGTGCTCGGGGGAGTGTGTGTGTGTGTGTGTGTTGTGTTGCGTGTGTCTCTCTGTGTGTGTGTGTGTGTCAGATATTGAGAGAAAACAAACCTAAGGAGAGAAATGGGTATTCACGAAGAGATTGTGCGGGCCTTGAGGTGGGCAGGGGCCGGGTGAGGGTGTCAAAATGTGCGCGTTGATGCATGTGTTGCATGCGACCGTGTGAGGGACGGACGAATCAAGGGAGATGGTTGTTGTGTTACGGATGCTCCTCTCTCTGTCTCTCTCTCCCTCTCTCTCTCTCTCTCTCACACACACAAGTAAACTAGAAGACCGTTCTCTCATGTATACACAACGTATCGGCATCTGTCTATGTCTCACTCATGCATGATCATTTGCACATTCACACCTCTCTATGTTTGTATCACACGGACACCGTCTCCACATTGCCCTTCCGCCACAACACACATATGGACACATACACACGTTCTCTCTCAGTCACACACACAAAATCAGTATTAAAAAAAACTAGGGCGCACCTAAACGTCCAAATCCAAATAAACACGAATTGGAGCTAAATTCAAATATATGGAAATATTGCAGCGTCAAGAACTTTCACAGGAAAAAAAAGTTGAGTAATATTCGAGGATTGTTTTCACACACACAAAAAGGTTCGGTGGATGTCCTTCGAGCGCGACACGGTGACGCACCGTTCGATCGACCGCGCGGCCGCGGTTCACGCGCTTGCACAGGATTCCGTATCGTGGTTGTGGTACTAACTAATAAAAGCGCTGCCTAAGTCTAATGTTTACGTGTACTAGTACAGTTTTCTTTTAAGTTTGACCAACCTTATATATAAAACTAAAGTAAGCCCCCACACGCGCACTCATCAATATGCCACCGCCGCCGTTGCGCATGCCGGCGCCCGCCTGCTCCGGCCAACAATTTCTCGCCCATCACCGCCGTGTCGCCGCCATCCCTGTGCCATGAAGCCGAAGGCTCGCCCGCTCATGTCGTCTGCAGTCCCTCCTCGCGATGCCAAGCACGCGAGCAGCTGGTGGAACCGCGTCTATGCACGCAGCGTACAAAGAGGAGGACGAGTGCGTGCTCCAGCACGCCAGCGAGGAGGAACTAGCGTGTCATTGTTGTCTCCGCCCGCGCGGAGGAGGCGCGCATGGTGGCTGTCGCGGCGGAAGCCGGTCGCGTGCGCGTCGAGCCTGCAAACCGGGTGCGGACACGGAATCTACCTTCGAGACCTTGAATGCCACGTGGATCCTACAATCTGAAGGAGCAATTTGGGTCAGTCGACTCATGTGAGCCGTTTGATGCAGCACGGATGGCTAGAAGGGCTTCTTCCACCTCTTCTGTCGCCTTCTTCCTTCGCTCCGTCGAACTTCTTTCACAAATCGACTGACCCAAATTATACTACTAGTACGAACGTATTAAGTACAGTAGGAACACGAAGATACGAGCAGTAGTACCAACTGCAAGAAGAACAGTAGTAAGACATAGTACTAGTACTACTGTACGTACTAAAGAGTTCAAATAACGAGAAAGAACATAAACATAGTTCTGTTGGGGCCTCAGCACAACACACCCTTGAAAATAAACTAAGCAACTAGTCCGCTTGACACTGCAGTAGAACCAGCATGAGCGACAGCACTGCCACCTACTCGGAGTCCGAGTTCACGTCCTCGACTTCGTCCTCGTCCCTCTTCCTCTTCCTCTTCGCCGACGCTTCTTTGCTTGAACCGGACACTGGGCTCTGCTTCTTCATCCAACCCTTGTAGATATTTAAACAAAGGTAGGCATCCATTGCTATGTACAGGATGTGGTCTTCATCTAATGTCTTCGACTCCCATGCATGATGAAACTCGTGATGAGGTTTCTTCAGTTTAGCGTACGAAGGATCAATCATGGCTACTGCCAGGGTCAGCATTGAAGGTTGAGAGGAGGACACCAGGTTTGCCTTCTGGAGATCGAAGGGCTGGCCTACAGCGAGACCTATCCGACGCAGGACATCCCTGTCGTTCTTAAACCCTACAGTAACAAATTTCACTCTTTTGTCCTTGAGGAAGTTCTTAAAATCCTGGCACTCAACGTCGGCATGGCATATGTGGTAGACCAAGCAAACGTTATGTACGCAAACCTGGATCACGGCGGGCTTCTTCCTCTCTTCGTCCTTTAGATCCTTCTCTCGTCCCAGGACTGTGGTGTACTCAACATCTAGCCCAGCGACCCACTCATCCGTTGAACTGTTGAACATGCGTAGGAAGCGAGCAAGCCATGCTTTCACCGTCTCGGATCCACGTGTGTAGATGATGATGAACTAATCGCCGGTGATGGCTCTAACCTGGTACTCAGCGGCGACCATGGAGATTTGGGAGGCCATGGATTTTGGAGGAGGGTTAGGAGAAGTTGAACTGTTGTACCCCGCAAAAAAAACTGGCAACGAACTAATGTGAAAGGACGGGACGACTGGGAGCGAACTGTTGTAAGGTAGAAGACGGGGACGAGTAGGGCGTGCGAACGGCGTGGGGTTGCTGGCTTGCCCGGTGGATAAATGGCTGCAAGCCCCCAAAGAGTTCTTGAGAACTATGCGGGACCCACTAGATGTCATGTCTACTAGACCCATATCGTAGGCCTGACGGTATAGCTTCTGCCTGTTCGCACGCCATGCCGGCGCGTGGATGTAACTTCACTTAATTCCGTCAAACGTCGCGCCTCCCACGACCTTCGCCTCCCTTGCGCGGTCGCGCCCTTTGAGACTTCGACCGGCTATAAATGAGCAAAAAAAAATTGCCTTTTTTGGACAAGCAATGTTTTTTGCCTACTCCGCATGCATGATACTCCCTCTGGTCCTTTTTACTCCGGTCAACCGTTTGCAAAGTGTTTGACCAAATTTATACTTTTTTGAACACCACCTTATATTAATTAACCAGCCACACTAGTACACTCATTCGATACAATATTCACCACACAGGGCGGTACGTTATTTACAAGAATACCATCTAATCTATTGTCAAAGCTATACTTAGCGATTAAGTGTGCCACCTTATTGGCCGAACGGCTAATCTTTGACAATTGAAGATTGTTGATCAACTTCGAGATGCTCAACGCTTTCATCTTCAGGTCACGCATAGCAGACCTGTCATAGTCCCCCGATGCAAGAGACGCTACCACAAAAGCGCAATCAGTCTCAAAAATTATAGGATTATGAAGAGAAATACCTATGTAGAGACCGGCAATGCAAGCCCTAAGCTCCGCTTCCTCCACGCTTTGACAGGCATCAATGAAATCCCACGACCAAATTTATACTAAAAATATCAATATCTACAATACTGATTATAATGAGTATAAGAACTACGTTTTATAATGAGTGTAAAAATATTATTTGACATTGTGAATGTTGACACATTTTTCTATAGGTTTGGTGAAAGTAGAGGTACATTGACTTCAGACAAAACTTAAATGCACAATGCAGACTAGTTCCTCCGTCCAGGTGCATGCCATGTCCTATCTTGTCATCACAACAAGGTTAGCTATTAGGCTGGCCATAGTGGGGGTAACATAAGTAGTATCATGCACTTGGGACTCGCAAACATGCTAATGTGGTAGGCAATTAAAGAAGAGAGAGATGGTTATAGTAACATAGGTAGATACCATAACATAATAAATGTGATGCTACTATGTGTCATGCATGGCAATAAATGAGACCACCTATGATACTAATCTATGATACTATGCACTATAGAGGTAGTAACATAGACTAGTAACATATGCATGTTACTAGTCTAAGTTACTCCCCACTATGACCAGCCTTAGAGTACCACTACCTCCCTTCTAGTTTAAAGGGCTTGATTCAAAAATTTCACCTACTCTTAGCAAGATAGTAGAGGCGGTGGAATAGTTTTTGAAGTCTGCAAAAGTACTCAACTAGTGCTGTCGTTCCTCACAAAAAATGTGTTTACCAATGCATGCATGAACACTAGTTACTCTAACCCCCCCTCTCTTCTTTAATTCTTTGCCACATCAGCATGTTTGCTATTCCCGTGTGCATGATACTAGCTAAGATACCACCATTATGGTCAGCCTTAATCATCGCATGCAATAATTTAGTGCACCTTGAAATATGAACATGTGTGGGGCGTGTATGTTTTTAATGACTTGAGACTATACCTAGCCCAGCATGCAAGATGACTTATTATGCACCGTTCCCCATACCTGCAGGAAGCCCGTTCGTCTCCAAATCTTTTCCTCTCCATGTGTGGAAACAATATGCCTGCCAAACTCTCCTTCTCCCTCCGGCGGTCCCACCACTCCACCCCGTGTGAAAAAATCTGCATGCATGACTCTCCTCCCCCCACGCTCGTCCAATCCGTTGTGACCAGCAATATTTCCACCCCTTCGCTCCCCCGTAATTTACTCCAACAAATATGCCCACGTAGCGGTTACTTAACTGCAGGTGCATTGGGTCACTGACATATGGGCCCAACAGGGGTCTGGCCCACATGTCAGTGACGCAACTGGACCTGCAGTTAAGTCAGTGCAGCTCAGTCCATATCTTATGTAGGTGTGCCATTGCTCGCTATAAATACTGCGCCTCCCACGACATCGCTATCTCCTCCCCCTCACGTTCACGTTCATCGCTATCTCCTCCCCCTCCCTCTCACGTCGACCACCATGGCATCGCCCCTCCCAAGCCCTAGGAGCCCCTCGCTACACCGCGCGGATGGTCACGCGTGGCCGTTCCGTTCCTCGCCGCCACTGGTCGAGGAGGACGCGTCGGTGTTCCGCTCCTCGCCGCTACGCGATGCGTCGTCGTTCCGTTCCTCGCCGCAATTAGTCGACGAGGACGCGTCGGTGTTCCGCTCCTCGCCGCGACACGACGCGTCGCCGTTCCGTTCCTCGCCGCCACTAGTCGAGGAGGACGCATCGGTGTTCCGCTCCTCGCCGCGGCGCGTCGAGGTGGACGCGTCGGCGTTCCCAATCTCGCCAGCACGCGTGCCGGAGGACGCGTCGGCTCCCCGCTACGAGGAGAACGCCGCGCCGCCCGCCGAGCCCCCCAGCCTTGAGGAGCTTTGGAAAGAAATGGATGTCGCCTTGTGGGAGGCTTTGCCTCCAGCAGAGCGCGCCAAAATAGAGGCGGAGAAGAAGGCTGAGGAAGAGAAGCGCACCGCGGAACAAGCTGCCTGGGAGGCCTATGTCGTGTCCGAGAGAGTCGGGCAATTGGCTCTTTGGCAGAAAGCTCGTGCAAGGGCCGTGAGGGTGGTGGAGGACGCCCGTGCCAACGCCCTGAGTGCAGTCGGGCCCAAGCGCCTCATCTACGCTTGGCGGTACGTGGACCGGGTGCACGCTTCCAGCGAGGAGGAGTACCTGTTGGCGCCGGATCACCACACCGGTGAGATCGCGCTCGCCCGCCGGCAAGCCGCCAATCAGCACCTCGCGAGTTGCGAGGCTGAGGAAGAGGCGTTGTGTCGGCGTGCTGGGAAACGGCCGCGCACCAGGGCACTCGCGAGCGCTCCTGCGAGCGCCGTGGCTTTTAGGAGGAGTATAATTTTTGTTTCGTAGGCGATCTCATTAGTTTTGGGACACAAATGATAAATCCCGAACATTCAGGAATTTTTAGCGTCCTTACTTAAGTATGTAAAAGGGAAAGTTTGGAAACCTTGTGTATTCGTACGCATTTTGCAAGTACGTGCATATAGCACAAACTTTACTATATACTATCGCACTACACGTCTCTCTCGATATATGCTTGCAGACTGTGCTACTCCCTCCGTCCAGGTCAATAAGTCATCTTTGGTTGTGCACCGTGACCAAGAAGGAGGGAAGACTTATACACCTAGACGGAGGGAGTACTACTATTACTTATGTACGTCCAAATGCACGTTTTAACATTACGAGGCGGTTTTTGTAAAAGTAGAAAAAACGGCACTAGTCAAGCTTGTGAAACGATTCAATGCAAAACAAATGCAAAAATGCTCGTTTGATTGTTTACTTTTAGCTTCCTTCTCTGTGGTTATTTCTCTGTCGTACTTTGTACAGAGTATCTCACTGGTTGGAAAGGCATGCAAATTCCCAAACCGCTTCCTACACCCTGTATCGAATTTTTTGCCTAACAAGTTGTGTCGTGGAATTGGAATTCCAACTTGAGTACTACTACTAGTAGGAGTACCAGGGGCCAGTTCTTTTAGGCTTCTAGATTAGTAATCCCATAACTACTACCTCCGTCCTGGTTTATTGGTCCCCATTATAATATGTGTCAAATTTTGATCATAAATTTAACTAATGAAATGTTAGTGCATGTCACATGCACTACTCCATCTGTCTAGGTGAGTAAGTCATCTTAGGCTGTGCACCGTGACCAAGGAGGAGGAGAAAACGAGAAACGTTAATGTTTATTTGCTAATTAATAGTATTGCATGCAATGAACTAACCACTGCATGTCGTGTTTGATATCTCAAGTCATTAAAAGCATGCACACTCTTTATCTCTTATTGGTTGATATGTCAAGAAACAAGAAACGAGGTACGGAGTAGAAGTTAATGCACCGCGCCTAAGTGTTTTGGGATTATTTGGTTTTCGTAAGATGACTTACACACCTAGACGGAGGGATTACAATGGTGAGGAATAAACCAGTTAAATCTTTGGTCAAAATTTAGCACAAATTACAATGGTGAGGAATAAACCAGGACGGAGTAGTAGTTTAGAAGCCCAAATAAATGAGTGAGGCGCCTTATTGTTACTCTCCACTATGACTAGTCTTGTGGGAAAAGCTGGGGAAGCCGCCAAAAGAACTGGCCCTAGGAGTAGTAGCTAGGGATCGAGTGTGCGAGATGAACCGGAGAAAGTAAATGCAGAGAGATGAAATGCAAAAAAGACGGAGGGATGTGATGGTTGCTTGTCCGTTTATTTTACCAGGCCACTTATTACTGGGAGTGGTTGGGTTTTGTGATATGACGGCTTTACTGCCGCGCCACGAGCGTGGTGAGAGGTGAGACTCCCGTGCAGCGCCGCCCTCTACACTTGTACTACATCGGTCGTGGTTTACTAGTCCCCCATTGAATTTGACTGAAGATTTAACTGACAAAATGTTAGTGCATGTGAACAAAAACTATATCGTTGGATTCGTATTTGAACATAGTTTTGAATGATATAATTTTAGGTGACATGCATCAGCATTTATCGTACTATATATAATGTTAGTTCAATTTTTGGTCATACTAATCTATAGTAGTAAGGTCCCCGTGCGTTGCACCGAAGAGTGAAATGCATTGATCGGGGAGTTGTTTATTTTGACAAAGGATGTGGGGTCATCTCATGTGTAACGGGTATCGATAGGTTTCTTCGGATATTATTTCATCTCTAGAGATCACAAACATCTGGGTGAAATAGATAAAAAGGTATCTTTTGCAAACAAAAGCGTTCAACTGTTCAACCTGCATCCAAAACTTGTGAAGAAATAACACTTATTGTGCTTTGCAAGAAATGATCTTTAAGAATTACTTTTTGAGTATCGATTGTTATACATGTTGGCTACAGATGACATGGCACTTTCTTATAGTCAACAGTTGGCTATACTATTAAGTAATATTAACCATGCCCTTATACACCTAGACGGAGGGATTAAATCAGGATGACTTGCAAGCGGGCAGAGGAGATGTAAGAAATGGTTCATCGTAAGTCTTTCACCAGTACTGTAGTAAAAATTCATACATGGAAGATTCTAGAATAAACCATAAACGGATACACTTTTATTCATGCGCGATACTCCAATAGAGCAAGATCCTGCATGGAAGTCTCCACATGCTTAGACAGCAGATTACATTGAGCGAAGACTAATGATCAACATTTAACTTGATAATGCGTATGTCTAGGTGAACCTCCTTGGAGTCCCCGTGCACCCGTCGGCGGGTAAAGGATGCCATGGGTTTTCCAAGTCCACATTGGCGGGATAGTCCCAGCTCCCCAGAGTCCAAGTCCGTTCGATGAGGCTGGTGTCGCCGCCCACGCGAGCCGGAGGGGTAGTAACACTGACCACGCACCCGTACATCGGCCTCGTGTCAGAGTCAGCGTCAGCGGCGTCGCCCCTGACGCACATTACAGAGACGGGGCGGCGGCCTGCGCGGGCCTCGCCGGTGCCCACGATCAAGAGGAAGACGCTGCCGTCCTCCTCCGAGCCTAGCAGGCGGCGGTGATCCTCCAGTGACTCCGGCATGGTGAACGGGTAGCACGTCTCGTACTTGATGTTCTCCGCCAAGGGCCAGCAGTGACCGCTGCACGCATCCATGAGGTGATGCACCATGTCCGCCGGCGAGCCACAAAATGGCATCAGGCACTCATAGCAGTGGACGAAGGGCTCCTTGGAGGCATCGACCAGGCCGTCCATGAAACGGGAGTGGCTGTAGGGGACGTTGCGCCAGTTGAATATATGAGCAAGTTACTACGAGATTTAATCCGAATAAGCACAAAATAAATCATGAAGGCTATAACAAAGATGAAACTAATCACGTGGACTAGCATAGTAGTAGGATACAGAGTAGAAACATGAATTCTACCAGGATTTCGAATAGGAAGGACAGAAACACATACGGTGCAACGGGAGCAGCACCGTTGGCGTTGAGGTTGTCGCCCATGTCCAAACACCACGTAGACACGGTCTTTGAGCATGGTTCATAGTCGTTCCACGCTCAGGCATTGAAGTTTGTAACTATTTTAGATTAGAATATACTACTCCTCCGGTGCTAGTAGTAGAGCAGAGTCCTACTCTACTACTCTACTCAAGCAAGTTAGGGCATAGCACTGTAGGGAGTACCAGTACTATGATCACTCAAGCAAGTTGTCTGCCATCGACATGACCCTACGCTGCTAGTATGTGTCTCGTAAGTCAAGCGGCGTGCTGTAGTCATCATCACCTGTCCACTTCCCGCGGCACATATTCGCTTCTCCATCTTTGTCCGCACATAATCTCGTCCAATCTTCCATCCCCGCTAAGGCGCCTCCCCCCCTCATCCGAAACAGTCCGCCGAAAGAGTGGCTGGAATTCGCTCCCCACAGAGGTAATCAAGCTCGTTGTTTCGCGTGTGGACAATCTCAGTACCATGCCGCTCGCCGCGTGCTCGTCGGGACTGTACCGTTTACTCAAAGCCCTCAGGCCGGAGCTTTTCAAGCCAGCTCCTTGCTTGCTGATCGTAGGTTGGCGAGCATCAACCCCCTTGACTGCGATCCGATCCCCGTCAGCCTCAACTACATTAACGGTATGTACTGGGTCGGCATGAACACGTCTTGGATGGTGCTCGTCGACGGTCGCGGCAGCTGGATGCTCGTGGAGGTCTACACCCGGCGATTGATCCCCCTTCCTTCGATTAACACTGCACTGCTTTGGCACCGCGGCCCAGAATACTCGGAATCTTACAGTAGCCAACATGATACCAAGTTTGATTTGCTCAAGGTTGTAATCTGCCAAGTGCCCACAAGATCTGTGAATAATAAAGACTTCAGGCTAATTGCGTTCTTCAACCGCGGTCTCGCCTATCTGACAGGTCACTGCGGTAAGTGGATAAATCTGCACGTCCATCGCAGGATCATACATCCTCCATGGTTCTCTGATGCCATTGAACACAAGGGCTTCATTTACGCTGTCGACTCCTTCTATGGTTGGACGTATTGCTGGCCTACTCCAGTCATTGCTACAAACGGCTGTTACAGCAGTATGTTACTTTCCTATGATATCATGATGGCTTGCTTATATTACTGTCAACATTTGCTGAAAAATATTCATGCTCATAACATGCTGTTCTTAAGATGGACTAAATCAAGAGCCCTTTTTTATTTGACTCCAACTTGATATGATGTTGTAGGCCGCCTAGTGTCCCTACCCTTCCTAATCCCAGAACCTTTCAAAGAAAAGCGGCATGGCAGTTGCAGGTGGTTCCTGGCTCGATCAGACAATGGCGAAAGATTGATGATCGTTCGCACGTACCGGACGTGTTGTTTCACGGAATATAATCACAGTCACTGCAAGGTCTTTGAGCAGGATCCCAGCTTCTCTGGGCCTTCAGGAATTTTTGACTAGAGGCTGGTAAGTAGCCTTGGTAGACGCTCTCTGTTTGTCGGACTGAATTATCCGATTAACCAGGAGATAACCGACGGCAAGGATCATAATGGCAGCGCGGTTTCGTTCATCAGGCAAAACTGTGTGTACACAGCGTACCATGTGTCTCTGCATGCACCATACCCTGATATGTGCCGCCACGCTCTGCAGCCCAAAGTAAGAGAGAGGGTCGCAAGTATCAGACTTCGACCTGCTGGCTGGAGTTTCCCCCGTCAGGCACCCATCTGGTTCAAGCCGTCAGCCAATCTCCACAGCTTAATAAATAGTAACGTCTAACTGAGCCAGTTAGTTAGATGCGTACACTTGGTGTAGTAGGATCTTTATTTAGTTTGATGCATAGACTTGTTCTTTTTTGGTAGCCCTTTTGTAATGATGGCTGATGTTTGGTTTGGAAGAGAGAGCTGCGTCTTCACTCTTCTGGCCTGCTTACTGCTTCTGTTCCACCCCCAGCCCTGGTTGCTGCTGCTGCTGTTTTCAATGCACAATCAGTAGTATATTTTGTCTGTTGGTTGAATAAATGTGTTGTTAGAATGACAAACACAATGTTTTGGAAGTCATTGCACGGTTCGATCCTTTAGTGCCCCGTACCGTACATAGCGCATACTATTTTTCGTACGGAACACATTTTCCACTTGTTGATAACATGCAGCCCACTGATGAAGGCCCAATAGAGAAGCCCATAATTAACTGGAAGGGAGGCTCTCACATGAATCCGGCCCAGGTACATGCTCATGGTCCCCTAAACATAAATAAGTAAATAAATAAAGCTAAATGCTCATGCACCAGTTCTTTGGGAAAATAGGTAGCCCAGTATTTCTTTTTGAAGAATACCCAAGCTAGGCCTATTTGTTTTCTCCGAATTACTGGGCTGCAAATCTTTCAAGACGAGGAGGGATGCATTCCGGCCTGGCTTAGGAGTATGGTCAATGTCTGTTAAAAGTAATATCAAAAGGGGTTGAAAATTCCAAAAAAATTATAGCATATGGGATATAAGTTTTTTTTGTTTTTGTTCTTCGCTGATATCTTATACGTATTTCATTGGATTTAACATGACATAGTACTAATTTATTTTTAAATTTGTTTTAGTATGGCTATTAATTTTTGCATTAATAATATTTCGTTCCCCAGCAAAAATTTGCGAATTTTCAAAATTTCCCACATATTTAGTTAATTTTTTGACCCTGGTACTGACCAGAAAATGGCCAGCAATTCTAAAAATGGAAAACGGGCTGCAATAAATTCCATATGAATTAGAAAATGAGTAAAAATTATAAAAATAATAGCAAATGGGTTGTACACGCCACAGATTTCGAGGCTGACTTGTTTACGCAAGGCTTTGTGAGTGAACACACGATTCTAGCAGCAGTGACTGTTGGATGTCCATCCAACGGCCGACGTGCTTCTTCAATCTCTGATCTTCCTGCTCCAGCCGCCTAAACTAGCGCCGGCGGGACTGCCTGCTCCCTCCTCTTGTGGCCCGTTGTGATGTCGCGCAGGCTTCCCCGACCCACCCTACTCCCTCCGCTGGCCTGGCCGCACGCAATCAACTGCCTCCTTATTACGCGGAAAAAAATGATTCCTCCCACTGACATCTGGGGCACACCGGTTGGGAGGCTGACCTGTGGGCCTACTAAGTTGACGCGTACGCAGGGCTTGTCGACTTAGTCAACAAACGATTCTAGCAGCAGTAACCGTTGGATTTGAATCGAACGGTCCTGCTGCTTCTTCAATCGCTGCTCTTCTTGCACCAGCCGCCCAAACCAGCGCCGGGAAGACCGCCTGCTCCTGCCTCCAGTGGTCGGCTGTGCTGCCGTTGAGGCCACATCGCCCCCTACTACTCCCACCGCTAGCCAGGCCCTGCGGCGACGGCAGCCTCACACCGCAGCCGAACCAGTGAACCCTCGTACTCCTCTCCGCGTGGGCATCCACTGCCGCGTCTTCCCCGGCTCCGCGTCGTCCCCTTCCTAGGCCTCGCCGTCGTCCACCGCCTTGTTGCTCTCGGCGCGGCGTGGTCAACGTGGTCAACGACATTCCATCGGAAGAGTACTGTACGTGGAGAGGCGGACAGCTGGGTCCACGGCCACAGCCCAGTTTTTTTGTGATTTGCCAAGTAAGTCGCTTTGCCACGCCTGTCGGGCTGCAAATCTTTCAAGACGAGGAGAGCTTTCATTCGGTTGGCCGAGAAAATGGCCCATCAGTAATGAGAAATGGGATGTACATTTTTTAAACACATCAAACCGGCAATTAGTTTCAAATATCTTTTTTTTCATTTCAAGATTTTAAATTACATTAATTTTTATGCGTGGAGAATTTGTTGGATTTTATATTGATATACATTTATTTTTAAAATCAGTTTGAATGTGAGTCGAAATTTCGGGATTAAAAACAGTTCGGACCGCACCGAAATATGCAAAATTTCGTATAATTTTTTAACCGTGGCCACAATATGGGCTGTAATGCTAACAAAAAGAATATGGGCTCCAAAAAACCTTAATAATTAGCAAATGGGCTGTAAATTATTAGAAATAATGGCAGATGGGTTGTATGCTGTTTTCCACAGATTTGAGGCTTTCCTAAAAAAAGGTTGACGCACAAGTAGTGACTTTTGGATGGCCATCCAACGGCCGTCGTGCCTCTTCAATCTCTGCTCTTCCTACTCCAGCCGCTCAAACAAGTGCCGGCAGCACTGCCTGCTCCCTCATCCCCGTGGCCGGCTCTGCTGCCGCGCAGGCCTCACCGCCCCACCGTACTCCCATCGTTGGCCTAGCCATCCCTCTACTCACCCACACCTGCTGTTATTCTCCGGCGACGGCAGACAAACCAGTAAACCCTCGTACAGTCATACTCCCCTCCGCGTGGGAAACAACTGCCGAGTCTTCCCTGCCTCCATGTCGTTCCCTTCCTAGGCCTCGCCGTCGTCCACCGCCCTGGTGCTCTCGGCGCGGCCTGGTCAACGTGGTCAACGACCGACATGCATCTGAAGTGGACTGTACGTGGAGAGGCCGACAGCTGGGTCCACGGCCGCACGCAAGGAAATGCCTCCTTATTACGCGCAAAATAATGATTCCTCACCTGACATCAGGGACCCACCGAAAGGGCCTCTGTATTTCGCGAAAAAAATGTTACCGCTGCTGACAGCTCGGACCCACCAGCTATATCTTTGCACGCAAGGAAGTGCCTCCTTATTACGCACAAAAAAATGAATACTCCCCGTGTTAGCTGGGACCCAGTATAGTGGCAGGCTGACTTGTGGGCCTACTAAGTTGACGGGGACGGAGGGCTTTGTCAACTTAGTCAATATACACGATTCTAGCTCCAGTGACCGTACGATGTCCATCCAACGGCCGTAGTGCTTCTTCAACCTCTGGTCTTCTTGCTCCAGCCGCCCAAACCAGCGCCGGTCGTGCCTCGTGCTCCTGCCTCCCGTGGCCGGCTGCGATGCGGCGGAGGCCTCACCGCCCCCTACTACCCCCATCGCTCGCCAGGCCATCCCTCTACTCACCCACACCCCCTATTATTCTGCGGCGACGACAGCCTCACACCGCAACGAACCAGTGAACCCTCGTACTCCTCTACGCGTGGGCATCCACTGCCGCGTCTTCCCCGGCTCTGCGTCGTCCCCTTCCTAGGCCTCGTCATCATCCACCGCCCTGGTGCTCTCGGCGTGGCGTGGTCAACGTGGTCAAGGAACGGCTTCCATCGGACGTGGACTGTACGTGGAGAGGCTGACAGCTGGGTCCACGGCTGCAGCAAGGAAGTGCCTCCTTATTACGTGCAAAATAATTATTCCTCCACCTGACAGCAGGGACCCACCGGACGGGCCACCGTATTTCGCAAAAAAAATGTTTCCCCCTGACTGCTGGGACCCACCAGCTACAACTTCGCAGGCAAGGAAGTGCCTGACAGTCGAGACCCACCTGGTCGAAGCGTACGTAGCGTTGTCATTCTGGTCGCGAACGTGTACGTACATATATACTGGTGGATGTAGAGGCGCGCACGTGTCGTAGTAGAGGCGCGCACGTAGCATGTACACGTACGTACAGCGGCCAGGGTGCAAGAAAGAAAATAGGGCCACGTATGTGTACATACGGGCGGGGTCTCGAACGCCTACTCGCGCATACGTATGGCCAGGGCTCGTGTACATGGCTGGGTCGGAACGGAGAAACAGCGTCGTCGTCGTGTTCATGGGGAGGCAACAGAATGCGTCGTGTTCATGGGGAGGCAACGGAATGCGTCGTGTTCATCGGGAGGCAACGGAATGCGTCGTGTTCATCGGGAGGCAACGGAACGCGTGGGAGCCAACCGGCTGGGTCGGAACGGAATGCGCGGTCGTGTTCATCAAGAGGGCTTGGACGGAACAGGCGATGGAAACGAGGCCTGGCGTACCGCAAAACAGAGGAAACAAACCTCCTACATTCGGAACGGGGTCCTGTTGATCGGGAGGGGTGTGGCGTACCGCAAAACGGAGGAAACGGACCTCCTACGGTCGAAACGGGGGTCCTGTTGATCAGGAGGGGTGTGGCGTACCGCAAAACGGACGAAACGGACCTCCTACGGTCGAAACGCGGGTCCTGTTGATCGGGAGGGGTGTGGCGTACTGCAAAACGGACGAAACGGACCTCCTACGGTTGAAACGGGGGTCCTGTTCATCAGGAGGGGTGTGGCGTACCGCAAAACGGGACTCCACGGGATAATGTTCATCTCCACCGTCGACCTCCTCCAGCCTCCACGAGCTACCGTCGACCTCCTCCAGCCTCCACGGGCTCCTGTTCATCCAGCCTCCACCGCGCGCTACTCCACCGGCTACTGTTCAACCACCCCTCCACGGGCACCCCTCCACCGTCTACTGTTCATCCAGCCCTCCACAACACGGGGTCCTGCTCAACCACCCCTCCACGGGCACCCCTCCACCATCTACTGTTCATCCAGTCCTCCACACCACGGGGTCCTGTTCATCCAGAGGCAACGCCACCACTCACTGTTCATCCACCCCCCCCTGTGCGCGCAACGCTCACTGTTCATCCAATCGATCGGCTTCAGTTAGCAGCAGTAGCGAAGGAATCGCTCGATCGGGTTCAGTTAACAGCCATCGATCGATCGCTCGGGTTCAGTAACGCGTAGCCTACAGTGCAATCGCTCGGGTTCAGTTAGAGCCCAACGCCTCGCTCGCGTTCAGTTAGAGCCAACGCCTCGCACACACACGCGTACGTGTACGAGAGAAATGCGCATCGCTCGGCCCCCGACCTCCCACCGTAACCGGGAACTCCCTGAAATTTTCCTCCCCCTTGCTTCTACCACGGTTTTTTCCATCATGGACGGCCCAAAGAATGTCATGCAGCTGCGTCTCCGGCCCGCCCAGGACGAAAAGCCCATTTTCTGTCATGATTTTTTGTCATAGAAGTAGGAGCCCACCACATCAATGATGATACCGGGTTTTGTCACAATTATCGTCATAGAAGTGTCATATGTATGACAGAAAAAAAAATCGTTCGGCCCAAAATGTCACGGATGTGTCTTTTTTTTGAAGTGCATGATGTAGTAAATTTTTTGGCCGAATTGGGATAAGCTTTGGTCTAAGGTTCTTGCAAACCGGAGCTTCCCTCAAGAAGGCTCCTGGTTCCGAGAGGGAACGTGTCACCTCCGTGTGCGAAACGACATACGTACACTGCCTTCTCTCGCCTTAATTTTTTTACACAGGCAGATTAGACCAAATAGAAGTATTGTGCTAAATTTTGGAATTATTCCGTGTTCGTTTGGCCTTTTTTATACATTAATTGAGTTTCTGGGCATTTAATGTGCATAATTCAAATTTGAACTACAAGCACGTGCTCCAGTGCACCATAGTTGTTTGAAAAATCACGTGTGTCCTTGGGTGAATTTCTAGGTCCCATGCAAGAGATGGGAGTGAAATTCAAACATCTGGGCGTCGTGGCTCGGCTGAAAAGATTGAGAAACTTGGTTTTTTAATTCCCGTAATTCCAAAACACGCCTGAAAATCATGAAACTTGGCATGGTCTCATGACATGGCACGAACATGCTGCGGTAATTTTTTTGGACGAATTGGGACAAGCTTTGGTCTAAGCTTCTTGCAAACCGGAGCTTCCCTCAAGAAGGCTCGTGGTTCCGAGAGGGAACGTGTCACCTCCGTGTGCGAAACGACATACGTACATTGCCTTCTCCCGCCTTAATTTTTTGCACATCCAGATTAGACCAAATAGAAGTACCGTGCTAAATTTTGGAATTATTCCGGGCTCGTTTCGCCTTTTTTATACATTAATTGAGTTTCTGGGCATTTAATGTGCATAATTCAAATTTGAACTACAAGCACAGGCTCTAGTGCACCAAAGTTGTTTGAAAAATCACATGTGTGTCCTTGGGTGAATTTCTAGGTCCCATGCAAGAGATTGGAGTGAAATTCTAATATCTGGGCGTCGTGGCTCGGCTGGAAAGATTAAGAAACTTGGTTTTTTAATTCCTGTAATTCCAAAACACGCCTGAAAATCATGAAACTTGGCATGGTGTCATGACATGGCACGAACATGCTGCGGTAATTTTTTTGGCTGAATTGGGACAAGCTTTGGTGTAAGCTTCTTGCAAACTGGAGCTTCCCTCAAGAACGCTCGTGGTTTTGAGAGGGAACGTGTCACCTCCGTGTGCGAAACGACATACGTACACTGCCTTCTCTCGCCTTAATTTATTTACACAGCCAGATTAGACCAAATATAAGTACCGTGCTAAATTTTGGAATTATTCCGGGATCGTTTCACCTTTTTTTATACATTAATTGAGTTTCTGGGCATTTAATGTGCATAATTAAAATTTGAACTACAAGCACATGCTCTAGTGCACCAAAGTTGTTTGAAAAATCACATGTGTGTCCTTGGGTGAATTTCTAGGTCCCATGCAAGAGATAGGAGTGAAATTCAAACATATGGGCATCGTGGCTCGGCCGGAAAGATTGAGAAACTTGGTTTTTTAATTCCTGTAATTCCAAAACACGCCTGAAAATCATGAAACTTGGCATGGTCTCATGACATGACCCAACATGTTGTGGTAATTTTTCTGTCTGATTTGCGAAGGCCCACAGATTAACAATCAACAAAGTCATTTTGGAACAAGTGTGTCACATTACAAATCGGAAACACAAGTATTATTGAAACCGTAGGCGTTCGACTTACCAATTACGTGCGGCCACGCGTCCCCTTTTTTTACTGGCTAGGAGGTGCCGTGCGGGGTAGCTATTTGAGCACGGGAGGCGTGCGATCAGACCCCTGCGCGTGCTCGTCGGGAGGAGAGCCCTTTGCCCGCTACCCGTCGCGCACCTCCCTCCTAACGTCTCCATTAATGGCGCCCGAGCACCTGTTCTACGGTGTGGCTATATGTCTCACTGGACTGAGATTTAAGAGAGAAAAATGAAAATCTAAAAAGAAAGTTTTGCACGGATCTTCATGTAAGATCCGACGGACCTATATAGCATCGACTGTGACTTATAGCAAGCATGATGAATATAAGGACGATGACAGTGGATAATAATTGTCTTACATATTTAGAAACATAATTAAAAAAAGCCACATGCGGCAACGCCCGAAATACACAAGGGCAAAAGAAGAAGGAAGACAACAATCTGGCTCGCTGATCTCTACTTTCTTGATGCGTTGCTGCAGGCCGCGGGAACTAGTCTCCGCGGCGAGCGGCGACGAGCTCTTTCTTGTCCTCAAGATGCTGCTTGAGAGCATCCATGGATTCCTCCACCAGCCTTCTGCGCTCGATGCGTAGCTTGTTATTCTCGTCCATAAGTTTCTCGACGATGACGCCGATCCTCTTCAACAAGGCAGTGGTCTGCTCCCGCTGCTCCGCACTTCCGACGATCTTCGCCCTCAGTAGGTCGCGCTCGGCCCGGAGTTTCTCATTGCTCTCATTTAGTTGCCGGATGACGTCAGTAGACTGCTCAAACGAGGCTGTCAGATCATCCTGCAACCTCTCCCACCTGGAGATCTGGTCCATCTGCCTAAGGACGAGGGCACGCATGTGCCTGTAAGATTCCTCGCCTGCCCGCGAGGCATTTTCCCAGGCCGCCGCGGCAAGGGAGGACATCTCTGCTGCATTCGCGGCGCGGCGGGACATCTCTTCTGCTTCCGCGGCGCGGCCAAACCAGTCTGCTGCATCGACGGTGCGGCGGGTCCTCCGTGCTGCTTCGGCGGCGCGGCGGGACCTCTCTGCTGCTACGGTCATGCGGCGGGACATGTTGGCTGCTTTCGCGGCGAGGCGGAACATCTCTTGTGCTCCCGTTTCCAGGCTCGCCTCTCCCTGGTAGCAATCTCTCGACCCAGAACTCACGCTGGCCATGGTGGACGCAAGGGAACGATGATGAATGACTTGTTTGTTTTTGACTTTTTGTGGATGAGGAGTTGAGGAGGATTGTGCAGTCATCTTGGAGTAGTAGTATTTATAACCGCGTGGTAATACGCTCCTAAGTGGGAAACCGTTTGGGTTTTGATCGGTGTGAACAGGTTTGCAATTTGGAATGTGACGGGACGCGGCCTCCCTGTTCTTCTAAAAAAATTGTGACGGGACGCATGCTCAAACTTTACTGAGGGTTATAAGTGTGGCACTATTCCCGGAAGGCGTAACGTGGGCACGTACGCCTTCTCGGCCGCGTACGTGGCGTTTGCACCATAGGGTGCACCGCAATAGGCAATGTCAGCACACGTCTTGTTCCAACAATCGTGCGCGCTCGTTATTACCATCGCGTACGCTCTTTTAATTAGAATGGGTGTGCCCGTCTAGCGCACACACGTTGATCTATCTAACTGTTTCAGTTTGTTGTGGCTAATCACAAATAGTTCATCCATGTGAAGTGTATGCCATCAATCGCAGACACTTTGATCTGGCTTACCAGTTTCTGTTCTGTTGCCTAATCGCAAACAGTTAATCCTTCTGAAGCGTATGCCCTCAATCACACACACCTTGATCTGGCTGACCGTTTCTTTTGTGTTGCCTAACCACAAACAGTTCATCCGAGTGAACCGCATGTTGTATATTGCACACACCTTCACCTGGCTGACCGTTTCTTTTGTGTGGCCTAATCACAAACAGTTCATCCGAGTGAACCGTATGCTCTATATCGCACACGCGTTCATCAGGCTGCCCGTTTCTTTTGTTCCGCCTCATCGCAAACTGTTCATTGGACTGAACCGTATTCCCTGGATCGCACACGCAACTAAAATCTGAACCGTGTTTGATGCATCCTCCATCGCAAACGTTTTCACCTTTTTTGACGGTTTTCATACAGCACCGTTTGCGATTATGGCATCGCACATAGTTTCTCGAAGGGTCTCTGATCGTAGTGTCACGTTAGCAGCATCCTGCAGTAGTGTAATCATCAGTAAATAGCTTCGGAAACCACTGAAAATAGAAAAATATCAGATACTGAAGTCTAATAGAGTAACTTGTTGTGGGCAGGGGGAAAAGGCAACACATTACTTACCATCCTAAAGTTCACTGTTGTCTTCGACAAAGTGTAAATAAAGAGCTTAATTCCAATCACCCGTTTCTTTTGCCTAACAATCTTTCTTAGTTTCCTCACTTGACGCTTGTTCATGAATATCTCATTGCCCCATACGCAAAAGGGATCGAAGTGTGGATCAGTACCCCTCATATATGTACCTACAAGCAACCAGTAAATGTTAGAAGCTAAACTGAGATTGCACAAATGGTGTAAAATACAACTACCTATGTTCCTAAGTACAAGTATTTTTTTGAGATTTCAATATGAACTACATAAGGATGTATATAGAATTATAGATATAGTTTAGATTAGAATCTAGATTCACTCATTTTGCTCCTTATGTAGTCTATATTGGAATCTCTAAAAATACTTATATTTAGGAATAGATGGTGTATAAGACATGGGATGCAGCTAACCTCGATGGCAAACAACAGCATCGCCCATTGTAGCCATGTGTAAGTACATGGAAAGCCAACGTTAACTACAACAGGGTTAACAGCCACCAAAAATAGCAAATGGTAATAAAACGGCAGCACCTGTAGTGATATCTTCATTTTGAAAGAGTAACACGGTAGCAAAGGGATGGATTAAAAAATGGATACAACTGTTAATTGCAACAGGCTTAACAACATCCTAATTCATGTTTTGCAAGTTTGTAGCCACTGAAATACAACTCTTTAAAAATGGATACAGCTGTTAATTGCAACAGGCTTAATGGCCACTGAAACCGGTACTAATAAAAATGCAATTGGCAGAGTTAAACATCACAGGGCAAGTGCTGCCAGAGCAGATAATGGCCCAGTTGTCTATAAAAAGGTAGGGAAAATAGCTCAAACGTGTTAGGCATGTTTAGTACAACATGCTTAATACATCGACAGTACAAAACATAGCCATTAATTGCAACTGGTATTGGTAAGATTGAACTGGTGGGTACATACTTGGTAAGTCCTGAGAGGTAGTTGGTGGGGCACTTCATCTTGGCCAGAGCCCCCACAAAGTCAGCGGCGGTGGAGGCGAGCTGTTCCTCCGGGTCGAAGTGTGGATCAGTGCCACTGACATGTGTACCTACAGGCAACCAGTAAATGGTAGAAGTTAAACTGCAATTGCACAAATGATGTGAAATACTCTAAGACATGGGATGTAGCTAACCTTGACGGCAAACAACAGCATCAGCCGTTATGACCCTTCGTAAGTACATGGACAAGCATGTTAAGTACAATAGGGTTAGCATCCACCAAAAATAGCAAATGGGGCAGCATCTCTAGTATATCTTCATTGCGGAGAGTAGCATGGTGCTACCTCTTGAGCACTGCGTTGGTTTTCCCCTGAAGAGGAATGGGTGATGCAGTAAAGTAGCGTAAGTATTTCCCTCAGTTTTTGAGAAACAAGGTATCAATCCAGTAGGAGATCACGCACAAGTCCCATGCACCTACACAAACAAATAAGAACCTCGCAACCAACGCGATAAAGGGGTTGTCAATCCCTTCACGGTCACTTACGAGAGTGAGATCTGATAGATATGATAAGATAATATTTTTGGTATTTTTATGATAAAGATGCAAATTGAAATAAACGGCAATAAAAATATCTAAGTGTTGGAATATTAATATGATGGAAAATAGACCCGGGGGCCATAGGTTTCACTAGTGGCTTCTCTCAAGAGCATAAGTATTACGGTGGGTAAACGAATTACTGTCGAGCAATTGATAGAATTGAGCATAGTTATGAGAATATCTAGGTATGATCATGTATATAGGCACCACGTCCGCGACAAGTAGATCAGAATGATTCTGCATCTACGACTATTACTCCACACATCGACCGCTATCCAGCATGCATCTAGAGTATTAAGTTCATAAGAACAGAGTAATGCTTTAAGTAAGATGACATGATGTAGAGGGATAAACTCATGCAATATGATATAAACCCCATCTTTTTATCCTCGATGGCAACAATACAATACGTGCCTTGCTGCCCCTGCTGTCACTGGGAAAGGACATCGCAAGATTGAACCCAAAGCTAAGCACTTCTCCCATTGCAAGAAAGATCAATCTAGTAGGCCAAACCAAACTGATAATTCGAAGAGACTTGCAAAGATAACCAATCATACATAAAATAATTCAGAGGAGATTCAAATATTGTTCATAGATAATCTTGATCATAAACCCACAATTCATCGGATCTCGACAAACACACCGCAAAAGAAGATTATATCGAATAGATCTCCAAGAAGATCGAGGAGAACTTTGTATTGAGATCCAAAGAGAGAGAAGAAGCCATCTAGCTAATAACTATGGACCCGAAGGTCTGAGGTAAACTACTCACACATCATCGGAGAGGCTATGGTGTTGATGTAGAAGCCCTCCGTGATCAATGCCCCCTCCGGCGGAGCGCCGGAAAAGGCCCCAAGATGGGATCTCATGGGTACGGAAGGTTGCGGCGTTGGAAATAGGGTTTTGGCTCTGTATCTGATGTTTCCAGGGTATATGGGTATATATAGGAGGAAGAAGTACGTCGGTGGAGCAACATGGGCCCCACGAGGGTGGAGGGCGCGCCTGGGGGGGTAGGCGCACCCCCTGCCTCGTGATCTCCTCGTTGATTGCTTTACGTAGACTCCAAGTCCTCTGGATCACGTTTGTTCCGAAAATCACGTTCCCGAAGGTTTCATTCCGTTTGGACTCCGTTTGATATCCTTTTCCTTCGAAACACTGAAATAGGCAAAAAAACAACAATTCGGGTTGGGCCTCCGGTTAATAGGTTGGTCCCAAAAATAATATAAAAGTGTATAGTAAAGCCCATTAAACACCCAAAACAGAATATAATATAGCGTGGAACAATAAAAAATTATAGATACGTTGGAGATGTATCAAGCATCCCCAAGCTTAATTCATGCTCGTCCTCGAGTAGGTAAATGATAAAAACAGAATTTTTGACGTGGAATGCTACTTAGCATAATTTTCAATGTAATCCTATTATTTGTGGTATGAATATTCAGATCCGAAAGATTCAAGAAAAATTTTTAATATTGACATAAAAATAATAATACTTCAAGCATACTAACTAAGCAATTATGTCTTCTCAAAATAACATGGCCAAAGAAAGTTATCCCTACAAAATCATATAGTCTGGCTATGCTCTATCTTCATCACACAAAGTATTTAATCATGCACAACCCCGATGACAAGCCAAGCAATTGTTTCATACTTTTGATGTTCTCAAACTTTTTCAATCTTCACGCAATACATGAGCATGAGCCATGGACATAGCACTATATGTGGAATAGAATGGTGGTTGTGGAGAAGACAAAAAAGGAGAAGATAGTCTCACATCAACTAGGCGTATCAACGGGCTATGGACATGCCCATCAATAGATATCAATGTGAGTGAGTAGGGATTGCCATGCAACGGATGCACTAGAGCTATAAGTATATGAAATCTCAACAAGAGAAACTAAGTGGGTGTGCATCCAACTCGCTTGCTCACGAAGACCTAGGGCATTTTGAGGAAGCCCATCATTGGAATATACAAGCCAAGTTCTATAATGAAAAATTCCCACTAGTATATGAAAGTGATATCATAGGAGACTCTCTATCATGAAGATCATGGTGCTACTTTGAAGCACAAGTGTGGTAAAAGGATAGTAGCATTGTCCCTTCTCTCTTTTCTCTCATTTTTTTTCTTTGGGCCTTTTCTCTTTTTTTATGGCCTCTTTTTTTTCTTCTCTTTTTTTCGTCCGGAGTCTCATCCCGACTTGTGGGGGAATCATAGTCTCCATCATCCTTTCCTCACTTGGGACAATGCTCTAATAATGATGATCATCACACTTTTATTTACTTTACAACTCAAAACTTAGAACAAAATATGACTCTATGTGAATGCCTCCGGTGGTGTACCGGGATATGCAATGAATCAAGAGTGACATGTACGAAAGAATTATGAACGGTGGCTTTGCCACAAATACGATGTCAACTACATGATCATGCAAAGCAATATGACAATGATGGAGCGTGTCATAGTAAATGAAACGGTGGTAAGTTGCATGGCAATATATCTCGGAATGGCTATGCAAATGCCATGATAGGTATGTATGGTGGCTGTTTTGAGGAAGGTATATGGTGGGTGTATGATACCGGCGAAAAGTGCGCGGTATTAGAGAGGCTAGCAATGGTGGAAGGAAGAAAGTGCGTATAATCCATGGACTCAACATTAGTCATAAAGAACTCATATACTTGTTGCAAAAATCTACAAGTTATCAAAGCAAAGTATTACGCACATGCTCCTAGGGGGATAGATTTGTAGGAAAAGATCATCGCTCGTCCCCGACCGCCACTCATAAGGAAGACAATCAATAAATAAATCATGCTCCGACTTCATGACATAACGGTTCACCATACGTGCATGCTACGGGAATCACAAACTTTAACACAAGTATTTCTCAAATCACAACTACTCAACTAGCATGACTCTAATATCACCATCTTCATATCTCAAAACAATTATCAAGCATCAAACTTCTCATAGTATTCAACACACTCATAAGATTTTTTTTTCCTAATCTTGGATGCCTATCATAATTAAAGAAAATTACCATGCTGTTTTGTAGGACTCTCAAAATAATATAAGTGAAGCATGAGAGAACAATAGTTTCTATAAAACAAATCCACCACCGTGCTCTAAAAGATATAAGTGAAGCACTAGAGCAAAAACTATATAGCTCAAAAGATATAAGTGAAGCACATAGAGTATTCTAATAAATTCCGAATCATGTGTGTCTCTCTCAAAAGGTGTGTACAGCAATGATGATTGTGGTAAACTAAAAAGCAAAGACTCAAATCATACAAGACGCTCCAAGCAAAACACATATCATGTGGTGAATAAAAATTTAGCTCCAAGTAAAGTTACCGATGGACGAAGACGAAAGAGGGGATGCCTTCCGGGGCATCCCCAAGCTTTGGCTTTTTGGTGTCCTTAGATTATCTTGGGATGCAATGGGAATCCCCAAGCTTAGGCTCTTGCCACTCCTTGTTCCATAATCCATTAAATCTTTTACCAAAAACTTGAAAACTTCACAACACAAAACTTAACAGAAAATCTCGCGAGCTCCGTTAGTGGAAGAAAACAAAACACCACTTCAAGGTACTGTATTGAACTCATTCTTTATTTATATTGGTGTTAAACCTACTTTATTCCAACTTTTCTATGGTTTATAAACTCTCTTACTAGCCATAAATTCATCAAAATAAGCAAACAACACACGAAAAACAGAATCGGTCAAAAACGGAACAGTCTGTAGTAATCTGTAACTAACGCAAACTTCTGGAACTCAAAAACTTCTACCAAAATAGGAAGACCTAGACAATTTGTTTATTGATCTACTGCAATTGGAATCAGTATTTTATCACGTTCTGGTGATTTTAAACAATTGTTTTCGTGAACAGAAAGTTTCTGGAATTTTCAGCAAGATCAAATAACTATCATCCAAGAAGATCCTATAGGTTTAACTTGGCACAAACACTAATTAAAACATAAAAACAAATCTAACCAGAGGTTAGATCGCATATTTATTCCTAAACAGAAGCAAAAAGCAAAAAAAAAACAAAAAAAAATTGGGTTGCCTCCCAACAAGCGCTATCGTTTAACGCCCCTAGCTAGGCATAAAAGCAAGGATAGATCTAGGTATTGCAAATAGGATAAATCACGAAAACTCATTTCATATTCTCTACGTTCAGCAGCAAGTTTTCTTTGAGGCAGGCAAAAGTAATCAAAAGGGCTAAATTTAATGGGACAGAAGTCCCCAAGATCAACTTTGGGAGGCATAGGTTCCTCCTTTGGCCCTTCGTATTGCACAACAAATTCATCATTATAAGCATTCTTCTGACAGAACTTCGTGAGCCTAAACTCGAGAGAATATCCTAGCTCATTATTTCGAATAGCAAAATCATTATTAAGTTCAGAAATTCTATCAACTAGAACATTGGTAGGAACCCTTTTTCTAAGGTTTTCATTAAAAGCAACATAGTCTAGAGATTGAAAATGCATTATTTCCTCTTGATCAAAGAGGATAGCCTCTATGGGAGGACGGCCAGCGTCCACCCTATAGTGCGCAAGGATTTCTTTGGCCTCTTTTATTATAAATCTGAACTCATGAGCCAAAAAGATAGTAGCGGCACGCTTAACAGAAGAATGCTCAATATTAGAAAATTCTACGAAAATCCTTTGTATGCAAGGATGCATGTGCATAAATTGCCTTTCAAGTTCAACTACAAGCATGGCGATAGCGTCCGCAAGACTACTAGTTCTATGAAGAATAGAACTACCCATAGAAGGCAAAGCACCGGCACAAGTAAAGAAATCTTGGATAAGTCCTTTTCCAATAATATTACCACTACCGATTCGGAATTTTTTTGTATGTAAGATAGGGGGTTCTTCAGCAAGAGCATCAGAATTTTCCATGTTATTATTATTGTCCATATCGACAATAATTTCCCCAATTTCAGACATAACGGCAGAAAGTGCAAGGAGCAAAAGAAAGAGGGAGGCGAACAGAAAAGAGAGGGTGAATAAAACGGCAAGGGTGAAGTGGGGGAGTGGAAAAGGAGAGGCAAATGGCAAATAATATAATGCGAGGGATAAGAGTTTGTGATGGGTACTTGGTATGTCTTGACTTGTCTTGGCGTGAATCTCCCCGGCAACGGCGCCAGAAATGGCTCGTTGTCAGGAGTCAAATCTTGATTTGACTTGGCGCAAATCTCCCCGGCAACGGCGCCAGAAATCCTTCTTGCTACCTCTTGAGCACTGCGTTGGTTTTCCCTTGAAGAGGAAAGGGTGATGCAGTAAAGTAGTGTAAGTATTTCCCTCAGTTTTTGAGAACCAAGGTATCAATCCAGTAGGAGATCACGCACAAGTCTCACGCACCTACACAAAAAAATAAGAACCTTGCAACCAATGCGATAAACGGGTTGTCAATCCCTTCACGGTCACTTACGAGAGTGAGATCAGATAGATATGATAAGATAATATTTTTGGTATTTTTATGATAAAGATGCAAAGTAAAATAAATGGCAATAAAAATAGCTAAGTGTTGGAAGATTAATATGATGGAAAATAGACCCGGGGGCCATAGGTTTCACTGGTGGTTTCTCTCAAGAGCATAAGTATTACGGTGGGTAAACGAATTACTGTCGAGCAATTTATAGAATTGAGCATAGTTATGAGAATATCTAGGTATGATCATGTATATAGGCATCACGTCTGCGACAAGTAGATCAAAACGATTCTGCATCTACTACTATTACTCCACACATCGACCGCTATCCAGCATGCATCTAGAGTATTAAATTCATAAGAACGGAGTAACGCTTTAAGTAAGATGACATGATGTAGAGGGATAAACTCATGCAATATGATATAAACCCCATCTTTTTATCCTCGATGGCAACAATACAATACGAGCCTTGTTGCCCCTGCTGTCACTGGGAAAGGACACCGCAAGATTGAATCCAAATAGGCACTTCTCCCATTGCAAGAAAGATCAATCTAGTAGGTCAAACCAAATTGATAATTCGAAGAGACTTGCAAAGATAACCAATCATACATAAAAGAATTCAGAGGAGATTCAAATATTGTTCATATAATCTTGATCATAAACCCACAATTCATCGGATCTCGACAAACACACCGCAGAAGAAGATTACGTCGAATAGATCTCCAAGAAGATCGAGGAGAACTTTGTATTGAGATCCAAAGAGAGAGAAGAAGCCATCTAGCTAATAACTATGGACCCGAAGGTCTGAGGTAAACTACTCACATATCATCGAAGAGGCTATGGTGTTGATGTAGAAGCCCTCCGTGATCAATGTCCCCTTCGGCGGAGCGCCGGAAAAGGCCCCAAGATGGGATCTCACGGGTACAGAAGGTTGCGGCGGTGGAAATAGGGTTTTGGCTCTGTATCTGACGTTTCCAGGGTATATGGGTATATATAGGAGGAAGAAGTACGTCGGTGGAGCAACGTGGGCCCCACGGGGGTGGAGGGCGCGCCTGGGGGGGTAGGCGCGCCCCCCTGCCTCGTGCTCTCCTCGTTGATTGCTTTACGTAGACTCCAAGTCCTCTGGATCACGTTTGTTCCGAAAATCACGTTCCCGAAGGTTTCATTCCGTTTGGACTCTGTTTGATATCCTTTTCCTTCGAAACACTGAAATAGACAAAAAAACAGCAATTCGGGCTGGGCCTCCTGTTAATAGGTTAGTCCCAAAAATAATATAAAAGTGTATAGTAAAGCCCATTAAACATCCAAAACAGAATATAATATAGCATGGAACAATAAAAAATTATAGATACGTTGGAGACGTATCACATGGTTGCAAATGGACAGATTAAAAAATGGATACAACTGTTAATTGCAACAGGCTTAACAACATAACCATTAATTGCAACTGGTATTGGTAAGATAGAACTGGTGAGTACATACTTGGTAAGTCCTGAGAGGTAGTTGCTAGGGCACTTCATCTTGGCCAGAGCTCGCCCAAAGTCAGCGACGGCGGAGGCGAGCTGTTCCTCCGAGTCGAAGCGTGGATCAGTGCCACTGACATATGTACCTACAGGCAACCAGTAAATGGGTAGAAGTTAAACTGCAATTGCAAAAATTATGTGAAATACTGTAAGACATGGGATGCGGCTCACCTCGACGGCAAACAAAAGCATCGGTCGTTATGACCCTGCCTAAGTACATGGATAGGCATGTTAAGTTCAACAGGGTTAGCATCCACTAAAAATAGCAAATGGGCAGCATCTCTAATGATATCCTGAGTCATGTTTTGTAAGTTTGTTGCTGGTATTGGTGAAATTGAGCTGGACACGGTAATATTTGAACATCACACAGTGTAGTACTGAAATAAAGAAGGCACGAACATGCTTAATACATCAACCGTACAAATCATAGCCATTGCAAGTGGTACTGGTAAGATTTAGCTGGCCAGATCTTACCTGTTAAGTCCTGGGGGGTAGTGGCTGGGGGACTTCATCTGGGCCAGAGCTTGCACCATGTCGGCGGCGGCGGCGGAGGCGAGGTGTTCCTCCGGGTCAACACGCACAGCGGCCATCGCTCCATGGACCGCCATCAGCTCCTGGCGGGGGGGATTTGGAGGCATGAGGATGTTTCACATGTGCCATTTAAGTAATCAGGCCGGGGACGTGATAGAGATCGGTGGGTTACCTGACTGGATCCGAGCAGAACGTAGATGTCGTTGAAGTTGTGGTTGTGGCGGCGGTGGTTTGAGATTCTAGTAGGGGGAGGTGCGAGGAGGGCGGGGGGATACTGAGCGGAAGGTGATGTGGTTGGAGAAATAAATTCTGAAATCGCGCGCCTAATGAAAATTTCGGTGCGAAACTTGAAACTTGGGCGGGGGAAACACACAACACAGACGAAGCGCGTAAAATACTCGTGTGTGAGAAAAAAGAAAGTTGGCAGATCCCGTCTCCAAAAAAATGTACACGTGTACTTGATTTTTTCGGTCAATGGTACGCCTGGTTTATTAGGAAATATCGCATAGGTAACTGACTTATGGGTCATTAACGCAAATAACGCAGACGGGTACGGCATAGAAACCGTGTGTTTTGTGATCTTCTAATGATTAACGCAAAAAAATGCACACGGGCACACATGCTAATCAATGCTTAAATCCCTCAAAGGATGCTCTTACCGACATTGTACGTTAATACTACAAACTTAAAGTACTACTGGTAATTTGCTCTAATACTACAAACTTAAACTACTTCTCACATGCTGCCATCACGGCATGCTGGCTAGACGCCGGCGCTCTCCTTCCCGGCCTTGTAGGCGGCAGCCCACCATGCTTCGATCTCCGCCAAGCTCTCCTCACCATGGCGTGTGGCCTCTTTTTTCATGCGGCGGCGGGACTCTCTTTTCTTGACTGCTTTCTGCCTTTTCCGCTCCTTCTGTGCAGCTTTGGCTGCCTCTAGATCCACCACCCATTCGGCCATGGCAGCCTCAAAGTCCGCCCATGTAACTGTCTGGCCGCCGGCGACGATGAACTCGGCGCAGCGAGATGCCATCGCTTCCTTACCATGTGTATGGTCGCGGGCGGCGAGGAACGCGGCGCGGCGGGATGCCATTGCTTCCTTACCAGTTACTGTGAGCCGCGGTGCCATGGACGACGTCTGGAGAGAGCTCTGGGACGGAGGGGCCGGGCAGCCGTACAGTGCAGTGGTATTCAAGAGCTCAACCACAAACGACAACAGAAATTTGGCTTCCCTTACAATTTTGCTCGTGCATTATGGCACACGGTTCATCTCCGTCGCTTTCGGAAACAGTGTGCGCTGAGCCTATTGTGTGTTGCCTTATGATTGGCCGAAACCCCAGCCACGCGGATCGCGCGTGTGCACCGTTGGATGCGCCGCGATCGAACGACAATCCACGTCCCTCATATCACGCCCATGCACGTGTAGCTGGATTGGATTTATATGCGCTAAATGCCTAGAAAATGCACATAATCCCCTAAATATGATAAATGAGCCCGGAAAAATGCCAAATTTGAACACAGTGATTTGTAGGGTGTATGTTCGTCGTAGAAAAGAACTCCAGGGCAAAGAACGAAGAAAATTTGGATTCCCCTTCAATCTTGAGGATTTCCCTTTCAAAAGCATGGAACTTCCTCGGTGATGGTTCAATTTATGAAGGGCGTGCATGAAAACATAAGCCAAACCTTCTCAAATTTTTACCAGGGCATGGTGAGGTCATACCATGGCACCATGCCAGGTGTCATGTTTTTTAAGCATTTATTTCATTTTTTCTATAGTTGAAAACCCAACAAACAAACATTTGTGGTTGACTATTGCCACACATTTCATCGAAATATCTATCCATTCCTTGTAAAAGGCATGAGAATTTACTAAATGGCATGAGCATGGTTTTCTAGGCCGTTCTTGTGGACCCTTTCATGCATCGATTGTTTGAACTTGAATTATGCGCATTAATGCCCAGGAAATGCACATAATCCCCTAAATATGGCAAATGAACCCGAAAAAGTGCCAAATTTGAACACGGTGATTTGCAGGTTGTATGTTCATCGTAGAAAAAACTCGTGGACAAAGGACAAAAGAAATTTGGACCCCCCTTCAATCTTGGTGATTTCCCCCTTGAAACCATGAAACTTCCTCGGTGATGGTTCGATTTATGAAAGGCGTGCATCACGACATAAAGGAAAACATTCTCCAATTTTTACCAGGGCATGGTGAGGCCATACCATGGCACCACGCCAGGCGTTATGTTTTCCAACCATGTGTTTCATTTTTTGTATAGTTATTAACCGAGTAAACGACGCGTTTATGGTTGACTATTGCCACACATTTCCTTGAAATATCTGCCCATTCCTTGTAAAAGGCATAAGAATGTGCTAAATAACACGAGCATGGTTTTCCAAACCGTTCTTGTGCACCTTTACATGCACCGCTTGTTTGAATTTGAATTATGTCCACTAATGCCTAGAAAATGCACATAATCCCCTAAATATGGTTAATGAGCCCGGAAAAATGTCAAATTTAAACACGTTGCATTTGAGGTGGTATGTTGATTGTTGGGAAAAAACTGAATGACAAACTAGGATGGAAATTGGGATTCCCCTTCAATCTTGGGGATTTTCCCTCTCGAAAGCATGGAACTTCCTCGGTGATGGTTTGATTTATGAAGGGCGTGCATGACGACATAAGCCAAACCTTCTCAAATTTTTACCACGGCATGGTGAGGTCATACCATGTCACCATGCCAGGTGTCATGTTTTTAAGCATTTATTTCATTTTTTTCTATAGTTGAAAACCCAACAAACAAACATTTGTGGTTGACTATTGCCACACATTTCATCGAAATATCTATCCATTATTCCATGTGAAAGGCATGGGAATTTACTAAATGGCACGAGCATGGTTTTCTAGGCCGTTCTTGTGGACCCTTTCATGCATCGGTTGTTTGAACTTGAATTATGCGCATTAATGCCTAGGAAATGCACATAATCCCCTAAATATGGCAAATGAACCCGGAAAAGTGCCAAATTTGAACACGGTGATTTGCAGGTTGTATGCTCATCATAGAAAAAAAACTCATGGACAAAGGACAAAGGAAATTTGGATCCCCCTTCAATCTTGGTGATTTCCCCCTCGAAACCATGAAACTTCCTCGGATGATGGTTCATTTTATGAAAGGCGCGCATCATGACATAAGGAAAACATTCTCCAATTTTACCAGGGCATGGTGAGGCCATACCATGGCACCACACCAGGCGTCATGTTTTCCAACCATGTGTTACATTTTTTGTATAGTTGTTAACCGAGTAAACGACGCATTTATGGTTGACTATTGCCTCACATTTCCTTGAAATATCTGCCCATTCCTTGTAAAAGGCATGAGAATGTACTAAATAACACGAGCATGGTTTTCCAGACCGTTCTTGTGCACCTTTTCATGCACCGATTGTTCGAATTTGAATTATGTCCAATTAATGCCTAGAAAATGCACATAATCCCCTAAATATGGTAAATGAGCCCGGAAAAATATCAAATTTGAACACGTTGCATTTGAGGCGGTATGTTGATCGTTGGAAAAAAACTGAATGACAAACTAGGACAGAAATTTGGATTCCGCTTCAATGTTGGTGATTTCCCTCTCGAAAGCATTGAACTTCCTCGGTGATGGTTCGATTTATGAAGGGCGTGCATGACGACATAAATCAAACCTTCTCAGCTTTTAACCAGGGCACGGTGAGGCATACCATGGCACCATGCCAGTCGTCATGTTTTTTAAGCATTTATTTCATTTGTGCTATAGTTGAAAACCCAACAAACAAACATTTGTGGTTGACTATTGCCACACATTTCAACGAAATATCTATCCATTATTCCTTGTGAAAGGCATGGGAATTTACTAAATGGCACGAGCATGGTTTTCTAGACCGTTCTTGTGGACCCTTTCATGCATCGATTGTTTGAACTTGAATTATGCGCATTAATGCCTAGGAAATGCACATAATCCCCTAAATATGGCAAATGAACCCGGAAAAGTGCCAAATTTGAACACGGTGATTTGCAGGTTGTATGTTCATCATAGAAAAAAACTCGTGGACAAAGGACAAAGGAAATTTGGATCCCCCTTCAATCTTGGTGATTTCCTCCTCGAAACCATGAAACTTCCTCAAATGATGGTTCGTTTTATGAAAGGCGCGCATGACGACATTTTTACCAAGGCAAGGTGAGGTCATACCATGGCACCACACCAGGTGTCATGTTTTTCCAAGCATGTATTTCATTTTTGTATAGTTGGTAACCCAGTAATCGACGCGTTTATGGTTGACTATTGCCACACATTTCCTTGAAATATCTGCCCATTCCTTGGAAAAGGCATGAGAATGTACTAAATAGCACGAATATGGTTTTCGAGACCGTTCTTGTGCACCTTTTCATTCACTGATTGTTTGAATTTGAATTATGTGCATAATTAATGCCTAGAAAATGCACACAATCCCCTAAATATGGTAAATGAGTTCGGAAAAATGTCAAATTTGAACACGTTTCATTTGAGGCGGTATGTTGATCATTGGAAAAAAACTGAATGACAAACTAGGACGAAAATTTGGATTCCCCTTCAATCTTGGTGATTTCCCTCTCGAAAGCATTGAACTTCCTCGGTGATGGTTCGATTTATGAAGGGCGTGCATGACGACATAAATCAAACCTTCTCAGCTTTTAACCAGGACACGGTGAGGCATACCATGGCACCATGCCAGCCGTCATGTTTTTCAAGCACATATTTCATTGTTCTATAGTTGATAACCCAGTAAATGACGCGTTTGTGGTTGACTATTGCCACGCATTCCATTGAAATCTCTGCCAATTCCTTGTAAAAGGCTTGAGAAATTACTAAATACCACGAGTATAGGTTTTCCAGACCGTTCTTGTGCACCCTTTCATGCACCAATTGTTTGAATTTGAATTACGTGCATTAATGCCTACAAAATGCACATAATCCCCTAAATATTGTAAATGAACCCGGAAAAGTGTCAAATTTGAACACGGTGATTAGGAAGGTTTATGTTCATCGTAGAAAAAAACTCATAGATGAAGGACAAAGGAAATTTGGGTTCCCATTCAATCTCGGTGATTTACTATCGCACACGATTCATCTCCGTCGCCTGTGCGAACCGTGTGTGTTCACTCACACATGCAAAAGGAAAAGAAAACCCTCGCCCACTTTGTCCCCACTCACTCGCCGCGGACTCCTCCGCAACTCTGCACCCTAAGCTCGACGGTTGTTGGCGGCGGGCGTAGGTCGCGCTCCAAACGGCACCGGATTTCGCCTCCACCACTTTCCGCCGCCTATCTGCACCGACATTCTAGACTCTGGTCAATTGGGGTTTTCTGCGGGATTGGGCCGGGGATTTTAATCATGGAGAAGGTAATCAACTTAATTAGCAAAATATTCACTCATCTCTTATAGCAGTCCGTCTGCCGCTGTTAATCAACCGGTAGAAATCGCCGTGGAATCATTTTTGTTCTAGCTAATTCGTGGGTGTTCATTCATGTGTGCACAGTGCGAGCACAAATCGAGCAACTGTGGTCGTGGCCAGTCGGAAACGAAGTTCTATATCACCATTCCGGATGACTTCAGGGAGCGCTCGGTATGTTCAATCTCAACCTACCACGGTCGGCATGGCCTAAATTTGTGAACATATACCATCTGTTGCTACATTATCTATATATTTGCATCAAATCTTTGTTACATTATCTATTTTTTATTCTATATTTTTGTACTTTGCTTGCATCTATATATGGATATGTTCTATCAGTTACTCCCATATTTGCATCTCGCTCGGTTATTTCAATATATCTAATTTACGATCTTAATTTTCATTTCAAGCAGTACATCCCTTGCTTTGCAAGAACATGAGTAGAAGAAAATCTTGGGCTTTACTTTGCTGATGACTCCCAGGATGTCATATTGACAACGCAACATGGATTTACAATGATGGTTAGCGTAAAACTTGATAAAGATGGTCACTCCTATTTTAATGCGGACCTTTGGAGAAAAATGTCTAAGTGTTATTAACTGAAAGCTGACAATAAAATTCTAGTGCGTGCACCACAGCCTGGTCTAATTAACATGGATGTTTACTTCCCCAACGTCATCAGCCGATCAAAGTCTGATCGAGGTTAGTGTCCTTTCAACTTTCTCCATGCTGTCATATTACTATTTAAGCAACCAATTGATCACTATTTAAGCAACCAATTGTGATATCATATTCTGACTCCGTTCCTAGGCAGAAACAAATTCTGTTTACCAATTTATGCGCACTATATATTCTTTTGCCATGTTCTGAATAAATAATACCTTTCAACATTTTAAGCAGGATATGTTGGATGCATAGTGAACGATCTGTATGTTACTAAGCGTACCAAATTTCACTAGAAGGACTTAAAGCATGTCATAAACTTTGTTGATAATCTGACAGAGATGACACAGCATATGAACGCTGGATTTTGGATGGGATTAATTAGACCTATGGTGCACAGACTGAACAAGACCAATTGTGTGCACAAAGCGCTGGTAAAAAGTCTTATTTTAATGTTGATGCTCATAAACTATATATATCTTCAACGATATGTTACAATTGTTTTTTATTCTACATGTCAACAGAAATTGCCCCTGTAGCAGTTCCTGGATAGATTTCCTGGCGTAGTCGAATTACACTTGTGCCTGCTATAACGCCAAAGTGATTGCAAGGTACTGCATTTCCCGCAAAAAATGGAACCGTTCAAATTAACAAGTTCTCGCTTCTCGTGGCAATGCATCCATATTGGAAAATTGGAGACACTGTTCTACTCTTGCCCTACCAAGGCACAGGAGGGCTCTTCCTTTTCATTGACGAGATGCCGAGTCGCCGTGATCAAGCTGCTTCCAGTGGATAGTTATGGTTTTTGGCCCTCGGCCTCTTAAAATGTGCTAGCTGTTACTATATATGTTAAGTACGTAGATATGGACCATATGGTTGTTGGCCCTTAGCCTCTTAAAATGTGATAGTTGTTACTATGTTAAGTATGTAGATATGGACCATATGGTTGTATAACCATGTTACGAAGATCCTCCTTTTGTCGAATAGTGTAACCACTATATATATGTTACTCAAATGTTGTTACCCAAGTTCATAAATTTTCATGGAAAGTACTAGTATCGTACACAGTTCATTGAGTTTAAGCGTGTGCCCGATGTCCAGAAGGCATTTGCATATTAACTGTCCATATTGCAAATTCACACACATGTTCACATAAGGAAACGTATGTGTAACATACTAATCATCGCACACGAGTACTCGCAGACGCATCATGTGTGATACTCCTAGCCACCGCAAGCAACTAGTTTGCATTTTTCAAAGTTTTTTGTACACACAGAATCACACACGAAGTAACTGTATTGATCATCTGTGTTGTAATTTCTCATCGCAAATAGTTCATCCGAGTCGGTTGTTTGCCACGTATCACACACATCTTGTTTACACGGCTCGTTTGTGTTCTTTTGGCTCATGGCAAATAGTTCATCCATGTGAACTGTATGCTGCATATCACACACATCTTGTTAAGTTGAACCGTTTCTATTGTGTTCCCTAATCGAAAATAGTTCGTCCGAGTTAACCGTATGTCGTATATCGCACACACATTGATATAGCTGCCCGTTTCTGTTGTTCTACCTCATCGCAAACAGTTCGAATGGATTAACCGTGTGTCCTGCATCGCACACACATTGTTATGGCTGCCCGTTTCTGTTGTTCTGCCTCATCGCAGACAGTTTGAATGGATTAACCGTATGCCCTGCATCGCACACACAACTAAAATCTTAACCGTGTTTGATGCATCCATCATCGCAAACGTTTTGCACCTTTTTTGACGGGTTTTTTACACCACCGTTTGCGATTATTGCATCGCACACAGTTTCGGCAAAGGGTCTCTGATCGTAGTGCCGCGTTAGCAGTATCCTGCAGTAGTGATGGATTAGTCAAACAAAGGGTTCTTGCCTGTGTTACAAGGTGTGAAGTTGAGTCAGACTCAATGCCCGACCACTGCAGAAGATAGAGAGAAAATGAAAGTCATTCCCTATGCCTCAGCCATAGGTTCTATCATGTATGCAATGCTGTGTACCAGACCTGATGTGTGCCTTGCTATAAGTTTAGCAGGGAGGTACCAAAATAATCCAAGAGTGGATCACTGGACAGCGATCAAGAACATCCTGAAGTACCTGAAAAGGACTAAGGATATGTTTCTCGTATATGGGGGTGATAAAGAGCTCATCGTAAATGGTTACGTCGATGCTAGATTTGACACTGATCCGGATGACTCTAAGTCACAAACCGGATACGTATTTATATTGAATGGTGGAGCTGTCAATTGGTGCAGTTCTAAGCAAAGCGTCATGGCGGGATCTACGTGTAAAGCGGAGTACATAGCTGCTTCAGAAGCAGCAAATGAAGGATTCTGGATGAAGGAGTTCATATCTGATCTAGGTGTAATACCTAGTGCATCGGGTCCAATGAAAATCTTTTGTGACGATACTGGAGCAATTGCCTTAGCGAAGGAATCCAGATTTCACAAGATAACCAAACACATCAAGAGACGCTTCAACTCCATCCCTGATCAAGTCAAGGAGGGAGACATAGAGATTTGCAAAATACATACGGATCTGAATGTGGCAGACCCGTTGACTAAGCCTCTTCCACGAGCAAAACATGATCAGCACCAAGACTCCATGGGTGTTAGAATCATTACAACTAGATTATTGACTCTAGTGCAAGTGGGAGACTGAAGGAAATATGCCCTAGAGGCAATAATAAAGTTGTTATTTGTATTTCCTTATATCATGATAAATGTTTATTATTATGCTAGAATTGTATTAACCGGAAACTTGATACATGTGTGAATACATATACAAAACACAGTGTCCCTAGTATGCCTCTACTAGACTAGCTCGTTAATCAAAGATGGTTAAGTTTCCTAACCATAGACATGTGTTGTCATTTGATAAACGGGATCACATCATTAGGAGAATGATGTGATGGACAAGACCCATCCGTTAGCTTAGCATAATGATCGTTAGGTTTTTGCTACTGCCATGACTTACACATATTCCTTTGACTATGAGATTATGCAACTCCCGAATACCAGAGGAATACCTTGTGTGCTATCAAACGTCACAATGTAACTGGGTGATCATAAAGATGCTCTACAGGTATCTCCGAAGGTGTTTGTTGGGTTGGCGTAGATCGAGATTAGGATTTGTCACTCCGGGTATCGGAGAGGTATCTCTGGGCCCTCTCAGTAATATAAATCATGATAAGCCTTGCAAGCAATGCGACTAATGAGTTAGTTGCGGGATGATGTATTACGGAATGAGTAAAGAGACTTGCCGGTAACGAGATTGAACTAGGTATGAAGATACCGACGATCGAATCTCGGGCAAGTAACATACCGATGACAAAGGGAATGACATATGTTGTCATTGCGGTTTGACCGATAAAGATCTTTGTAGAATATGTAGGAACCAATATGAGCATCCACTTCCGCTGTTGGTTATTGACCGGAGATGTGTCTCGGTCATGTCTACATAGTTCTTGAACTCGTAGGGTCCGCACGCTTAACGTTCGATGACGATTTGTATTATGAGTTATGTGTTCTGGTGACCGAAGATTGTTCGGAGTCCCGGATGAGATCACGGACATTACGAGAAGTCTTGAAATGGTTGAGAGGTAAAGATTGATATATTGGATGATTGTATTCGGACACCGGAAGTGTTTCGGAATGTATCGGGTACGTATCGGAGTACCAGGGGGGTTATCGAAACCCCCCGGGGGAAGATATGGGCCATATGGGCATAGGAGGGAGGCAAGGCAGCCCACAAGGGGTGGTGCACGCCCCCCCCCCCAAGGGAGGAGCCGAGTTGGACTAGGGGAGGGGTCAGCGCCCCCCTTTCCTTCTCCTTCTCCCTCTCCTTCCCCCTTTCCCCCTCCCATAAAAGGAAGGGGGCAAATTGGACTAGGAGCACAAGTGGGACTCCTCCCACTTGGGCCGCCCCTAGGCCGGCCTCCTCCCCTCTCCCTCCTTTATATACGGGGGCGGGGGGAGCCTCTATGACACACTGATGACCCACTAGTGTAGGGGATCTATCGTAGTCCTTTCGATAAGTAAGAGTGTCGAACCCAACGAGGAGCAGAAGGAAATGACAAGCGGTTTTCAGTAAGGTATTCTCTGCAAGCACAGAAATTATCGGTAACAGATAGTTTTGTGATAAGGTAATCTGTAACGGGTAACAAGTAATGAAAGTAAATAAGGTGCAGCAAGATGGCCCAATCCTTTTTGTAGCAAAGAACAAGCCTGGACAATTTCTTATATGAAGGAAAACGCTCCCGAGGACACATGGGAATTATCGTCAAGCTAGTTTTCATCAAGCTCATATGATTCGCGTTCGATACTTTGATAAATTGATATGTGGGTGGACCGGTGCTTGGGTGCTGTCCTTACTTGGACAATCATGCCACTTATGATTAACTCCTATTGCAAGCATCCACAACTACAAAAGAAGTATTAAGGTAAACCTAACCATAGCATGAAACAAATGGATCCAAATCAGCCCCGTACGAAGCAACGCATAAACTAGGGTTTAAGCTTCTGTCACTCTAGCAACCCATCATCTACTTATTACTTCCCAATGCCTTCCTCTAGGCCCAAACAATGGTGAAGTGTCATGTAGTCGACGTTCACATAACACCACTAGAGGAAAGACAACATACATCTCATCAAAATATCGAACGAATACCAAATTCACATGACTACTTATAGCAAGACTTCTCCCATGTCCTCAGGAACAAGCATAACTACTCACAAAGCATATCCATGTTCATAATCAGAGGGGTATTAATATGCATGATGGATCTGAACATATGATCTTCCACCGAATAAACCAACTAGCATCAACTACAAGGAGTAATCAACACTACTAGCAACCCATAGGTACCAATCTGAGGCCTTGGGACAAAGATTGGATACAAGAGATGAACTAGGGTTTTAGAGGAGATGGTGCTGGTGAAGATGTTGATGGAGATTGACCCCTTCCCGATGAGAGGATCGTTGGTGACGACGATGGCGATGATTTCCCTCTCCCGGAGGGGAGTTTCCCCGGCAGAACAGCTCTGTCGGAGCCCTAGATTGGTTCCGCCAAGGTTCCGCCTCGTGGCGGCGGAGTTTCTTCCCGAAAGCTTGCTTCTTATTTTTTTCTCGGACGAAAGACTTCATATAGCAGAAGACGGGCAGCGGAGGCCTGCCAGGGGGCCCACGAGGCAGGGGGCGCGCCCAGGGGGTAGGGCGCGCCCCCCACCCTCGTGGCCAGGGTGTGGGCCCCTCTGGTATTTTCTTCGCTTAGTATTTTATATAAATTCCAAAAATGACTTCCGTGAAGTTTCAGGACTTTTGGAATTGTGCAGAATAGGTCTCTAATATTTGCTCCTTTTCCAGCCCAGAATTCCAGCTGCCGGCATTCTCCCTCTTCATGTAGACCTTGTAAAATAAGAGAGAATAGGCATAAGTATTGTGGCATAATTAATAACAGCCCATAATGCAATAAATATCAATATAAAAGCATGATGCAAAATGGACGTATCAACTCCCCCAAGCTTAGACCTCGCTTGTCCTCAAGCGAAAGCCGATAACGATAAATATGTCCACATGTTTAGAGATAGAGGTGTCGATAAAATAAAATACGGACATGAGGGCATCATGATCATTCTTATAACAACATATATATATATATAGTCATATGATTTCTTATGCTCAAGTAATAATCTATTCACAATGTAAAGTATGAATCAGAAACTTCATTGAGAACTAACAAACTATAATCTCAGTCATTGAAGCAATTGCAATTTATCATAACATCGGAAAGAGTCAATATAAGAGCTTTTCAGCAAGTCCACATACTCAACTATCATTTAGTCTTTCACAAGTGCTAACACTCACGCAATACTTATGGGTATGGAGATTTAATCGGACATAGAGAAAGATAGGGGCTTATAGTGTTGCCTCCCAACCTTTTACCTTACATCCAATTGGATATATATATCAGGATCTTTCCAACACAATGTGCTTGCCAAAGGATAAAATGTAAAAAGGAAAGGTGAAGATCACCATGACTCTTGCATAAGGAATAAGACAAGAGTAAAAGATAGGCCCTTCGCAGAGGGAAACAGAGGTTGTCATGTGCTTTCATGGTTGGATGCATGAAATCTTAATGCAAAAGAACGTCACTTTATATTGCCACTTGTGATATGGACCTTTATTATGCAGTCCGTCGCTTTTATTTCTTCCACATCACAAGATCGTATAAAGCTTATTTTATCCACACTAATAAATCATACATATTTAGAGAGCATTTTTTATTGCTTGCACCGATGACAACTTACTTGAAGGATCTTACTCAATCCATAGGTAGATATGGTGTACACTCATGGCAAAACTGGTTTTGAGGGTATTCGGAAGCACAAGTAGTATCTCTACTTGGTGCAAAGAATTTGGCTAGCATGAGAGGGCAAGGCAAGCTCAACATGTTGGATGATCCATGACAATATACTTTATTTCAGATATAAGAAAACATAACCCATTACGTTGTCTTCCTTGTCCAACATCAACTCTTTAACATGTCATATTTTAATGAGTGCTCGCAATCATAAAAGATGTCCAAGATAGTGTATTTATATGTGAAAACCTCTCTTTCTTTATTACTTCCTATTAATTGCAACGATGACCAAAACTATGTTTGTCAACTCTCAACAAATTTTATTCATCATACCCTTTGTATGTGAAGTCATTACTCTCCATAAGATCAATATGATCTCTTTATTCTTTTTATTCTTTTCTTTTTCTTATTATTCCCTCAAGATCATAGCAAGATAACCAAAGCCCTTGACTAAACACTAATCTTTATTATAGCTCACGGACTCGATTACATAGAGAGATCATAAAGCAAAACTCGAAACTAAATCACAGTAAAACTTTATTCTACTAGATCAAGATATTTCTAAAAGGATCAAACTAAGAAAAACGGTAAAGATAGGAGTGTGATGGTGATACGATACCGGGGCACCTCCCCCAAGCTTGGCAGTTGCCAAGGGGAGTGCCCATACCCATGTGATTATATCTCCTTTGCTGAGGAAGAAGATGGCGGTGATGATGGATAGTCGCACATCGAGCGTAGCAGATCTTCCAGCTTACGGATAATGCCCTTGAGTGCGACGATATGCTCCTTCAACAAAATATTTTCACGTGTGAGATACTTGTTTTGTATACGAGCTAACTTAATCATCTTGAAAGCTTCAATCTCAGTTGGAGTAAAGAGAGGTGGAAGGATGTCTTCTTCTTCTGCTGCCGGGGCCTGATCCTCCACGGCCTTCTTGATCCTATCATCCTTGTTAATCTCCCTGGGTTCTTCTCTCTTCAGCTCTATCTTCATTAGCCAAGCATCGTTGCCCTGATTGTTGGAGGAGGGGGACGACATGATGCCTGGCCTTCACGACTCTGACAAAAAACAGCTCGAAAGGAAAACAGAGGATATTTGCGTGATACGGTGGTCAAAACCTTCGGGAGATTATATAATGAATTTTTACCGACCAAAAGAAGTATCGTGCAAGAAAACGGAGTCCGGAGAGCACACGAGGTGCCCACGAGGCAGGGGGCACGCCCATGGGGGTAGGGCGCGCCTCCCACCCTCGTGGAAGCCTCGTGTCCTTCTCAGACTACTTCTTATTTTCCTATTTTCTTAAATATTCCAAAACGGAGAAAAATTGCCATTAGAACTATTTTGGAGTCGGTTTACTTACCGTACCACGTACCTATTCCTTTTTGGAGTCTGAAGCGTGCTGGAAAGTGTCTCTTATGTATTCCTCCGGGGTTACGGTTTCAATAACATTGGTTTCAACATTTATAGGATTACCTGAGATATAATGTTTGATTCTTTGACTGTTCACCACCTTCGGATTTGTGCCTTCGAAGTTGTTGATTTTTATGCACTGGAACGATAGACCTCCTCGATAACGTAAGGACCTTCCCATTTAGAGAGAAGTTTTCCTGCAGAAAATCTTAAACGAGAGTTGTATAACAATACATAATCACATATATTAAACTCACGCTTTTGTACCCTTTTGTCATGCCATCTTTTAACCTTTTCCTTGAACAGTTTGGCATTTTCATAGGCTTGGGTGCTCCATTCATCAAGCGAGCTAATGTCAAATAGCCTCTTTTCACCGGCAAGTTTGAAATCATAATTGAGCTCTTTAATAGCCCAATATGCCTTATGTTCTAGTTCGAGAGGTAAGTGACATGCTTTTCCATAAACCATCTTATACGGAGACATACTCATAGGATTTTTATATGCAGTTCTATAGGCCCATAATGCACCATCAAGTTTCTTGGACCAATTCTTTCTAGATCTATTAACAGTCTTTTGCAAAATTAATTTGAGCTCTCTATTACTCAATTCTACTTGACCACTAGACTGCGGATGATACGGAGATGCAATTCTATGATTAACATCATATTTAGCAAGCATTTTACGAAAGGCACCATGAATAAAATGTGAACCACCATCAGTCATTAAATATCTAGGGACTCCAAACCTCGGAAAAATAACTTCTTTAAGCATCTTAATAGAGGTGTTATGATCAGCACTACTAGTTGGAATAGCCTCTACCCACTTAGTAACGTAATCAATAGCAACTAAAATATGTGTATACCCATTAGAGGAAGGAAATGGTCCCATGTAATCAAAGCCCCAAACATCAAATGGTTCAATAACAAGTGAATAATTCATAGGCATTTCTTGACGTCTACTAATATTACCAATTCTTTGACATTCATCACAAGACAAGACAAACTTACGGGCATCCTTGAAGAGAGTAGGCCAATAAAAACCGGATTGCAATACCTTATGTGCAGTTCTATCTCCAGCGTGGTGCCCTCCATAAGCCTCGGAGTGACACTTGCTAGGATCTGTTCCTGTTCATGCTCAGGTACACAATGTCTAATAACACCATCTACTCCTTCTTTATAAAGATGTGGGTCATCCCAAAAGTAATGTCTCAAATCATAGAAAAACTTTTTCTTTTGCGGGTATGTGAAATTAGGTGGTATAAATTTAGCAACAATGTAATTAGCATAATCAGCATACCATGGAGCAGTTCGAGAAGCATTTATGACAGCCAATTGTTCATCAGGAAAGCTATCATCAATAGGTAGTGGGTCATCAAGAACATTCTCTAACCTCGACAAGTTGTCTGCAACGGGGTTCTCAGCTCCCTTTCTATCAATAATATGCAAATCAAATTCTTGTAGCAAGAGAACCCATCTAATAAGTCTAGGTTCAGCATCTTTATTTTCCATAAGGTATTTAATAGCAGCATGATCAGTGTGAATAGTTACTTTAGAATCAACAATATAAGGCCTGAACTTATCACAAGCAAAAACAACTGCTAAAAATTCTTTTTCAGTAGTAGCATAATTTCTCTGGGCATTGTCTAGAGTTTTACTAGCATATTGAATAACATTTAATTTCTTATCAACTCTTTGCCCTAAAACATCACCTACAGCATAGTCACTAGCATCACACATAATTTCAAAAGGTAAATTCCAATGAGGTGGCTGAACAATAGGTGCAGAAATCAAAGCTTTCTTAAGTATTTCAAATGCTTCTACACAATCATCATCAAAGACAAAAGGTATATCTTTTTGTAATAGATTAGTCAGAGGCCGAGAAATTTTTGAGAAGTCCTTAATGAACCTCCTATAAAAACCGGCATGACCCAGAAAACTTCTTATACCTTTGATGTCCTTAGGACACGGCATCTTTTCAATAGCATCAACTTTAGCTTTATCAACTTCTATGCCTTTTTCAGAAATTTTATGCCCCAAGACAATGCCTTCATTAACCATAAAGTGGCATTTCTCCCAATTCAAGACAAGATTAGTTTCTTCACATCTCTGCAAAACTCGATCAAGGTTGCTCAAGCAATCATCAAAAGAGGATCCATAAACGGAGAAATCATCCATGAAAACCTCACAAATCTTTTCACAAAAGTCAGAGAATATAGCCATCATGCATCTTTGAAAGGTAGCAGGTGCATTACATAAACCAAAAGGCATACGTCTATAAGCAAAAGTACCGAAAGGGCAAGTAAAAGTGGTCTTTTCTTGATCCTCAGCTGACACAGGTATTTGAGAGAAACCAGAGTAACCATCTAGAAAGCAAAAATGTGTATGTTTGGATAATCTTTCTAGCATTTGATCAATAAAAGGCAAAGGGTAATGATCTTTTTTAGTAGCTTTATTTAATTTGCGGAAATCAATTACCATCCTATAACCTGTAATAATTCTTTGCGGGATCAATTCATCTTTATCATTAGGAACGACAGTAATACCTCCCTTCTTAGGGACACAATGGACAGGACTTACCCACTGACTATCAGCAACGGGATAAATTATACCTGCCTCAAGGAGCTTTAATATTTCCTTTCTTACCACTTCTTTCATCTTAGGATTTAGCCGTCGTTGGTGATCAATAACTGGTTTGGCGTCTTTCTCCAAATTTATTTTGTGTTGACATAGAGTGGGACTAATGCCCTTAAGATCATCAAGAGTATATCCAATAGCAGCACGGTGCTTCTTCAGAGTTTTCAATAATTTCTCTTCCTCCTTCTCTGAAAGGTTAGCACTAATAATAACAGGATATATCTTCTTTTCATCAAGATAAGCATATTTAAGAGTATCAGGTAATGGTTTAAGCTCAAACACGGGATCACCCTTGGGTGGAGGAGGATCCCCTAGAATTTCAACAGGCAAGTTGTGTTTCAGAATAGGTCCCTGTTTAAAGAATACTTCATCTATTTCCCTTCTTTCATTCATAAACATATCATTTTCATGGTCTAGCAAATATTGTTCTAAAGGATCATTAGGAGGCACGGCAATAGAAGCAAGACCAATAATTTCATCTTTACTAGGCAATTCCTCATCACGGGGTTGTCTACTAAATTTAGCAAAATTAAACTCATGAGACATATCACCCAAACCAATAGTAACAACATCCTTTTCGCAGTCTATCCTAGCATTAACAGTGTTCAAGAAGGGTCTACCAAATATAATGGGACAAAAGCTATCTTGTGGGGAACCAAGAACAAGAAAATCAGCAGGATATTTAACCTTCCCACACAAGACTTCAACATCTCTAACAATCCCAATCGGTGAAATAGTATCTCTATTGGCAAGCTTAATGGTAACATCGATATCTTCTATCTCAGCAGGTGCAATATCATGCATAATTTCTTCGTATAAAGAATGAGGTATTGCACTAGCACTAGCACCCATATCACATAAGCCATGATAACAATGATCTCCTATTTTAACAGAAATAACAGGCATGCCTACCACAGGTCTATGTTTATCTTTAGCACCAGGTTTAGCAATTCTAGCAGTCTCATCACAGAAGTAAATAACATGCCCATCGATATTATCAGCCAATAGATCTTTAACCATAGCAATTTAGGTTCAACTTTAACTTGCTCAGGGGGTTTGTGTGTCCTAATATTACTTTTGTTGACTACAGTTGAAGCTTTAGCATGATCCTTTATTCTAACAGGGAAAGGTGGTTTCTCAACATAAGCAGTAGGAACAATAGGATCATTATAAGTGATAGTCTTTTCTTCAACTTTAATAGGTGCAACTACTTTTACTTCAATGGGAGGATTATATTTAAACCAATTCTCCTTAGGGAGATCAACATGAGTAGCAAATGATTCACAGAAAGAAGCTACTATCTCAGAGTCAAGTCCATATTTACTGCTAAATTCACGGAAAGCATCGGTATCCATAAAAGATTTTTAACACAATCAAACTTAGGTGTTATACCTGACTCCTTACCTTCGTCGAGGTCCCAATCGTCAGAGTTGCATTTAATTCTTTCCAATAAATCCCATTTGAATTCAATAGTCTTCATCATAAAAGAGCCAGTACAAGAAGTATCGAGCATGGAGCGATTATTGAGAGAAAGCCGAGCATAAAAATTTTGAATAATCATTTCTCTTGAGAGCTCATGATTGGGGCATGAATATAACATTGACTTAAGCCTCCCCCAAGCTTGAGCGATGCTTTCTCCTTCGCTAGGCCAAAAATTATATATATAATTACGATCACGATGAACAAGATGCATAGGATAAAACTTTTGATGAAATTCCAATTTCAATCGTTTGTAGTTCCATGATCCCATATCATCACATAGCCTAAACCATGTCAATGCATCTCCCTTCAAAGATAAAGGGAAAACCTTCTTCTTGATAACATCCTCGGGCATACCTGCAAGCTTAAATAATCCACAAACTTCATCCACATAGATTAAGTGTAAATCGGGATGCAATGTTCCATCTCCTAAAGGATTAGCTAGCAGTTTCTCTATCATACCCGAAGGAATTTCAAAGTAAACATTTTCAGTAGGTTCAGTAGGTTGAGGGGTAGCTAATTGTGGTTCCGGACGGGGTGAAGATACCCCGAACAACCCCTCAAAGGATTGTTTTCCATAGTAACAAGTGACAGTAAATTTCAGCACACTATATAAATTTTTCCTTACCAAATTCCACCTACCAAAGGTGCTTCACTCCCCGGCAACGGCGCTAGAAAAGATTCTTGATGACCCACAAGTGTAGGGGATCTATCATAGTCCTTTCGATAAGTAAGAGTGTCGAACCCAACGAGGAGCAGAAGGAAATGACAAGCGGTTTTCAGTAAGGTATTCTCTGCAAGCACAGAAATTATCGGTAACAGATAGTTTTGTGATAAGGTAATTTGTAACGGGTAACAAGTAATGAAAGTAAATAAGGTGCAGCAAGATGGCCCAATCCTTTTTGTAGCAAAGGACAAGCCTGGTTTCTTATATGAAGGAAAACGCTCCCGAGGACACATGGAAATTATCGTCAAGCTAGTTTTCATCACGCTCATATGATTCGCGTTCGGTACTTTGATAATTTGATATGTGGGTGGACCGATGCTTGGGTGATGTACTTACTTGGACAATCATCCCACTTATGATTAACTCCTATTGCAAGCATCCGCAACTACAAAAGAAGTATTAAGGTAAACCTAACCATAGCATGAAACATATGGATCCAAATCAGCCACTTACGAAGCAACGCATAAACTAGGGTTTAAGCTTCTGTCACTCTAGCAACCCATCATCTACTTATTACTTCCCAATGCCTTCCTCTAGGCCCAAACAATGGTGAAGTGTCATGTAGTCGACGTTCACATGACACCACTAGAGGAAAGACAACATACATCTCATCGAAATATCAAACGAATACCAAATTCACATGACTACTTATAGCAAGACTTCTCCCATGTCCTCAGGAAGAAACGTAACTACTCACAAAGCATATCCATGTTCATAATCAGAGGGGTATTAATATGCATAATGGATCTGAACATATGATCTTCCACCGAATAAACCAACTAGCATCAACTACAAGGAGTAATCAACACTACTAGCAACCCACATGTACCAATCTGAGGCCTTGGGACAAAGATTGGATACAAGAGATGAACTAGGGTTTTAGAGGAGATGGTGCTGGTGAAGATGTTGATGGAGATTGACCCCCTCCCGATGAGAGGATCGTTGGTGATGACGATGGCGATGATTTCCCCCTCCCGGAGGGAAGTTTCTCCGGCAGAACAGCTCTGTCGGAGCCCTAGATTGTTTCCGCCAAGGTTCCGCCTCGTGGCAGCGGAGTTTCTTCCCGAAAGCTTGCTTCTTATTTCTTTCTCGGACGAAAGACTTCATATAGCAGAAGATGGGCAGCGGAGGCCTGCCAGGGGGCCCACGAGGCAGGGGGCGCGCCCAGGGGGTAGGGCGTGCCCCCCACCCTCGTGGCCAGGGTGTGGGCCCCCTCTGGTATTTTCTTCGCTCAGTATTTTTTATAAATTCCAAAAAATGACTTCCGTGAAGTTTCAGGACTTTTGGAGTTATGCAGAATAGGTCTCTAATATTTGCTCCTTTTCCAGCCCAGAATTCCAGCTGCCGGCATTCTCCCTCTTCATGTAGACCTTGTAAAATAAGAGAGAATAGGCATAAGTATTGTGGCATAATGTGTAATAACAGCCCATAATGCAATAAATATCAATATAAAAGCATGATGCAAAATGGACGTATCACACACTAATTGTTCTTAGCCGTGTGCGGCACCCCCCCTCCACCGTTTACTCCTCTGGTCATATTGTCGTAGTGCTTAGGCGAAGCCCTGCGCGGATCACTTCACCATCACCATCACCACACCATCATGCTGGCGAAACTCTTCCTCGGCACTTTGCTAGAACAAGAGTTTGAGGGACGTCATCGAGCTGAACGTGTGCAGAACTCGGAGGTGCCGTACGTTCAGTGCTTGATCGGTTGAATCGAGAAGACGTTCGACTACACCAACCGAGTTAAGCTAACGCTTCCGCTTTCGGACTACGAGGGTACGTGGAAACACTCTCCCCCTCTCGTTGCTATGTATCTCCTAGATAGATCTTGCGTGAGCGTAGGAATTTTTTTGAAATTGCATGCTACGTTCCCCAACATGGACATCTTTTGCGATTGTGAGCACCCATTAAATATTATATGTCAAATGGTTGATGTTGGACAAGGAAGACAACGTAATGAGTTATGTTTGTTCACATTCACATAGAAGTTATATTGTCATGGATCCTCCAACATGGGGTGCTTGCCCAATATCTTTGCTCGCCAAAATTCCCCACTAAGCAGAAATACTGCTTGTGCATCCAAACCCCTTAACCAAATTCATGTCATGCGAGTCCACCATACCTACCTATGGATTGAGTAAGATCCTTCAAGTAAGTTGTCATCGGTGCAATATGGCAATAAAAATTGCTACTAAATATGTATGATATTTTATTGTAAGGGAAAATAAGTGAGGTACGAACTTGTGATGGTGAAGAATAAAAGCGACAAACTGCATAATAAATGTTGCTATCACAAGGGGCAATATCACGTGATGTTCCTTTGCAATAAGAGTTAGTGCATCCAACACTAAAAGCGCATGGCAACCTCTGCTTCCCTCTGCGAAGGGCCTATCTTTTACTTTTATGCAAAGTGTCAAAGTTATTCTCTCTATTCCCTTTTATTTTTATCCTTTGGCAAGCATCTTGTGGTGGGGAAAGATCTAGGCACATATATCCAGTTGAATGTGGATGGGCATGAGTTATTACTATTGACATCACCCTTGAGGTGAATAAGTTGGAATTTCTATCTTCCTCTGTGTCTGGCTGAAACTTGATGCTCCATATGTATGGTGTGAGTGTTAGCAATTATGAAAGACTAAATGATAGTTGAGTATGTGGACTTGCTGAAAGGCTCCTACATGTGACCCTTCCTGAAAGTACAATGAATTGCAATTGCATTGTTGACCAAGAACATAGTTTGTTAGTTTTCAAGAAAGTTTATGCTTCATACTTCAGTATTGTGGTGAATTGTTACTCATTCATATGAAGTCTATGATAATGATTGTTGTTGCTATGATATTGTTCATGATGCTTCCATGTCCGTATTTTGTTTTTATCGACACCGCTCTCTCTAAGCATGTGGGCATGCTTTTTTATTTCGGTTTTCGCTTGAGGACAAGCGAGGTCTAAGCTTGGGGGAATTGAAACGTCCATTTTGCATCATGTTTTATTGCTGTTGTTTATAAAGTCTTTGATCAATATAACACTTAATGGAGTATTTCTAATGCCTTTTCTCTCTAAATATGCAAGGTTTACACAAAGAGGGAGAATACCGGCAGCTGGACTTCAGGGCCTGAAAAAGCTACAACAGAGATACCTACTCCACACATCTCCAAATGGGCTGAAACTTCATGAGGAATTATTTTGGAATATATAAGAAATACTGGGTCAGAGAACAACCAGAGGAGGGCTACCAGGTGCCCACACAGCACCTGGGCGCGCCCTGGTGCTGTGTGAGGCCCCTGGCCCACCTCCGGCCCTCTCCTTCTGGTATATAAGTCATTTTACCCTAAAACTTTTATGGGGAGACTTTTGGGACGAGGCGCCACCGCCACGAGGCGGAACTAGAGCATGAGCAATTTGGCTCTCCGGCAGGCAGATTCCGCCGGGGGCACTTCCCTCCGGGAGGGGGAAATTGAAGCCTACGTCATCACCAACAACCCTCTCATCGTGGGAGGACCAATCTTCATCGTCATCAACCACAGCACCATCTCATCTCAATCCCTAGTTCATCTCTTGTATTCAATCTTTGTGTCCAAACATCAGATTGGTACTAGTGTGTTGCTAGTAGTGTTGATTACTTATCGTAGTTGATGCTAGTGGATTTACTTGGTGAATTACTAAATGTTCAGATCTTGCATGCCATTTATTTCCTATCTGATCATGAACATGATGATGATGTGTGAGTAGTTACTTTTGTTCTTGAGGACATGGGAGAAGTCTTGTCATAAGTAGTCATGTGAATCCGGTATTCGTTCGATAATTTGATGATATGTATGTTGTGATTCTCTTAGTGGTGTCATGTGAACGTCGACTACATGAAACTTCACCGTTCATGGGCCTAAGGGAACTCATTGTGGAGTAGTAATTAGATGATGGGTTGCTAGAGTGACAGAAGCTTAAACCCCAATTTATGTGTCATTCCGTAAGGGGCTGATTTGGATCCACATGTTTAATGCTATGGTTAGACTTTGTCTTAATTCTTCTTTCATAGTTGCGGATGCTTGCGAGAGGGGGTACTCATAAGTGGGAGGCTTGTTCAAGTAAGAACAGCACCCAAGCACCGGTCCACCCACATATCAAATCATCAAAGTACCGAGCGTGAATCGTATGAACATGGTGAAAGTGACTAGATGAAACTCCCGTGTGTCCTCAAGAGCGCTTTTCTCATTATAAGTACTTGTTCTAGCCTGTCCTTTGCACTAAAAAGGATTGGGCTATTTTGCTGCACCTTATTTACATTTGTCATTTTTTACACGTTACAAATTATCTTGCTATCGCTCGTTTCAGTGTTTGCAGAAATATCCTTATTGAAAACCGCTAGCCATTTCCTTCTGCTCCTCGTTGGGTTTGACACTCTTACTTATTGAAAGGACTACGATCGATCCCCTATACTTTTGGGCCATCAATCACATACAAACCACGCCGAGCTATTAAATCTCAGGTGTTGGCCGACTTCGTCACGGAATGGACGGAGGCCGAACTCCCGAAGGAATACATTGCATACTCCAACTGGACAATGTATTTCGACGGTTCTAAAATGCTAGCCGGACTGGGGGCTGGCGTCATCTGAACATCCCCTACAGGGGGCACAGTCCGCTACGTGCTGCAAATCATGTACACAGACTCCAACAATGCTGCCGAATATGAGGCATTGCTACATGGTCTCCGCATGGCCGTCTCCATGGGCATACAACGCCTAGAGGTACGTGGGGATTCAAACCTTGCAATCTCTCAGATAAACGGAGAGTTCGATGCAAAAGACCCAAAAATGGCGGCGTACAGAAATGTCGTATTAAAAATGTCGGCTCGGTTCGAGGGGCTCGAGTTCCATCATGTCACTCGAGACAGCAATCAGGCGGCAGACGTACTTGCCCGCATGGGCGCCAAGCGCGATCCCGTCCCGCATAATACCTTCATGGAAAGGCTTCTCAAGCCATCAGTAGTATGGCAGGAAGAAGGCAAGGATGTCAGTCTGGACCTGATCACAACCCTAGAAGCCGAACACGACGAAGAAATCGTCGGGGGTTCGGATATTGAGAAAACCCCTTCTGCTCATGAGGTCATGGCCGTTATCGCTCCATGGACCGAACCATTCCTGGCCTACCTTAATAGGCAGGAGCTTCCCGATGATCAAAATGAGGCCCGTCGCATAGTTCGGCGCTCTAAAGCCTAGAAAGTTCACGAAGGTGAACTATACAAGAAAAGCACTACTGGTGTTATCCAAAGGTGCATCTCCGAAGAGGAGGGAAGGCAACTCTTAGCCGAAATACATGCTGGTATGGGCGGTCACCACGCGGCAGCTCGAGCCCTTGTAAGCAAGGCTTTCTGGACAGGTTTCTTCTGGCCAATAGCCCGGGCAGACGCACAAGCCCTAGTCCAACGTTGTGTGGGATGTCAGCTTTTCGCTAATCAAAGTCACATGCCTCCCACCGCTCTGCGAACCATACGAATAACCTGGCCCTTCGCGGTCTGGGGACTGGACATGGTCGGACCCCTTAAATGGGGAAGTTGTTGGAAATATGCCCTAGAGACAATAATAAATGGTTATTATTATATTTCTTTGTTCATGGTAATTGTCTATTGTTCATGCTATAATTGTGTTATCCGGAAATCATAATGCATGTGTGAATACATAGACCACAACGTGTCCCTAGTAAGCCTCTAGTTGACTAGCTCGTTGATCAACAGATAGTCATGGTTTCCTGACTATGGACATTGGATGTCATTGATAACGGGATCACATCATTAGGAGAATGATGTGATGGACAAGACCCAATCCTAAGCATAGCTCAAAGATCGTGTAGTTCGTTTGCTAGAGCTTTTCCAATGTCAAGTATCTTCTCCTTAGACCATGAGATCGTGCAACTCCCGGATACCGTAGGAGTACTTTGGGTGTGCCAAACGTCACAACGTAACTGGGTGACTATAAAGGTACACTACGGGTATCTCCGAAAGTGTCTGTTGGGTTGGCACGGATCGAGACTGGGATTTGTCACTCCGTATGACGGAGAGGTATCTCTGGGCCCACTCGGTAATGCATCATCATAATGAGCTCAATGTGACTAAGGCGTTAGTCACGGGATCATGCATTACGGTACGAGTAAAGAGACTTGCCGGTAACGAGATTGAACAAGGTATTGGGATACCGACGATCGAATCTCGGGCAAGTAACATACCGATTGACAAAGGGAATTGTATACGGGATTGATTGAATCCTCGACATCGTGGTTCATCCGATGAGATCATCGTGGAACATGTGGGAGCCAACATGGGTATCCAGATCCCGCTGTTGGTTATTGACCGGAGAGGCGTCTCGGTCATGTCTGCATGTCTCCCGAACCCGTAGGGTCTACACACTTAAGGTTCGGTGACGCTAGGGTTGTAGAGATATGAGTATGCGGAAACCCGAAAGTTGTTCGGAGTCCCGGATGAGATCCCGGACGTCACGAGGAGTTCCGGAATGGTCCGGAGGTGAAGAATTATATATAGGAAGTCAAGTTTCGGCCACCGGGAAAGTTTCGGGGGTCACCGGTATTGTACCGGGACCACCGGAAGGGTCCCGGGGGTCCACCGGGTGGGGCCACCTATCCCGGAGGGCCCCATGGGCTGAAGTGGGAAGGGAACCAGCCCTTAGTGGGCTGGGGCGCCCCCCATGGGCCTCCCCCTGCGCCTAGGGTTGGAAACCCTAGGGTGGGGGGGCGCCCCACTTGCCTTGGGGGGCAAGTTCTCCCCCTGGCCGCCGCCCCCCCATGCAGATGGGTTCCTGGCCGGCGCCCCCCCCCCCTCCCAGGGGGCCTATATAAAGGGGGGAGGGAGGGCAGCACTACTACAGCCTTGGACGCCTCCCTCCTCCCCTGCAACACCTCTCCCTCTCGCAGAAGCTCGACGAAGCCCTACCGAGATCCCGCTACATCCACCACCACGCCGTCGTGCTGCTGGATCTCCATCAACCTCTCCTTCCCCCTTGCTGGATCAAGAAGGAGGAGACGTCGCTGCTCCGTACGTGTGTTGAACGCGGAGGTGCCGTCCGTTCGGCACTCGGTCATCAGTGATTTGGATCACGGCGAGTACGACTCCATCAACCTCGTTCATTGGAACGCTTCCGCTCGCGATCTACAAGGGTATGTAGATGCACTCCTTTCCCCTCGTTGCTAGTATACTCCATAGATGGATCTTGGTGAGCGTAGGAAAATTTTAAAATTCTGCTACGATCCCCAACAGTGGCATCATGAGCCAGGCCTATGCGTAGTTACTATGCACGAGTAGAACACAAAGCAGTTGTGGGCGTAGATGTTGCCAATTCTTCTTGCCGCTACTAGTCTTATCTTGTTTCGGCGGTATTGTGGGATGAAGCGGCCCGGACCGACCTTACACGTACGCTTACGTGAGACAGGTTCCACCGACTGACATGCACTAGTTGCATAAGGTGGCTAGCGGGTGTCTGTCTCTCCCACTTTAGTCGGAACGGATTCGATGAAAAGGGTCCTTATGAAGGGTAAATAGAAATTGGCACATCACGTTGTGGTTTTACGTAGGTAAAAGTTTGCTAGAACCTACAAGCCACGTAAAAACTTGCAACAACAATTAGAGGACGTCTAACTTGTTTTTGCAGCATGTGCTATGTGATGTGATATGGCCAGAAGATGTGATGAATGATATATGTGATGTATGAGATTGATCATATTCTTGTAATAGGAATCACGACTTGCATGTCGATGAGTATGACAACCGGCAGGAGCCATAGGAGTTGTCTTTATTATTTTGTATGACCTGCGTGTCATTGAATAACGCCATGTAAATTACTTTACTTTATTGCTAAACGTGTTAGCCATAGAAGTAGAAGTAATCGTTGGCGTGACAACTTCATGAAGACACAATGATGGAGATCATGATGATGGAGATCATGGTGTCATGCCGGTGACGAAGATGATCATGGTGCCCCGAAGATGGAGATCAAAGGAGCAAAATGATATTGGCCATATCATGTCACTATTTGATTGCATGTGATGTTTATCATGTTTTGCATCTTATTTGCTTAGAACGACGGTAGTAAGTAAGATGATCCCTTATAATAATTTCAAGAAAGTGTTCACCCTAACTGTGCACCGTTGCGAAGGTTCGTTGTTTCGAAGCACCACGTGATGATCGGGTGTGATAGATTCTAACGTTCGCATACAACGGGTGTTGACGAGCCTAGCATGTACAGACATGGCCTCGGAACACACGCAATACACTTAGGTTGACTTGACGAGCCTAGCATGTACAGACATGGCCTCGGAACACGGAGGACCGAAAGGTCGAGCATGAGTCGTATAGAAGATACGATCAACATGGAGATGTTCACCGATCTTGACTAGTCCGTCTCACGTGATGATCGGACACGGCCTAGTTAACTCGGATCATGTTTCACTTAGATGACTAGAGGGATGTCTATCTGAGTGGGAGTTCATTGAATAATTTGATTATATGAACTTAATTATCATGAACTTAGTCTAAAATCTTTACAATATGTCTTGTAGATCAAATGGCCCACGTTGTCCTCAACTTCAACGCGTTCCTAGAGAAAACCAAGCTGAAAGATGATGGCAGCAACTATACGGACTGGGTCCGGAACCTGAGGATCATCCTCATAGCAGCCAAGAAAGATTATGTCCTAGAAGCACCGCTAGGTGAAGCACCAATCCCAGAGAACCAAGACGTTATGAACGCTTGGCAATCACGTGCTGATGATTACTCCCTCGTTCAGTGCGGCATGCTTTACAGCTTAGAACCGGGGCTCCAAAAGCGTTTTGAGAAGCATGGAGCATATGAGATGTTCGAAGAGCTGAAAATGGTTTTCCAAGCTCATGCCCGGGTCGAGAGATATGAAGTCTCCGACAAGTTCTTCAGCTGTAAAATGGAGGAGAATAGTTCTGTTAGTGAGCACATACTCAGAATGTCTGGGTTACACAACCGCTTGTCTCAGCTGGGAGTTAATCTCCCGGATGACGCGGTCATTGACAGAATCCTTCAGTCGCTTCCACCAAGCTACAAGAGCTTTGTGATGAACTTCAATATGCAGGGGATGGAAAAGACCATTCCCGAGGTATATTCAATGCTGAAATCAGCGGAGGTGGAGATCAGAAAAGAACATCAAGTGTTGATGGTGAATAAAACCACTAAGTTCAAGAAGGGCAAGGGTAAGAAGAACTTCAAGAAGGACGGCAAGGGAGTTGCCGCGCCCGGTAAGCCAGTTGCCGGGAAGAAGTCAAAGAATGGACCCAAGCCTGAGACTGAGTGCTTTTATTGCAAGGGAAGTGGTCACTGGAAGCGGAACTGCCCCAAATACTTAGCGGACAAGAAGGCCGGCAACACCAAAGGTATATGTGATATACATGTAATTGATGTGTACCTTACCAGTACTCGTAGTAGCTCCTGGGTATTTGATACCGGTGCGGTTGCTCATATTTGTAACTCAAAACAGGAACTGCGGAATAAGCGGAGACTGGCAAAGGACGAGGTGACGATGCGCGTCGGGAATGGTTCCAAGGTCGATGTGATCGCCGTCGGCACGCTACCTCTGCATCTACCTACGGGATTAGTTTTAAACCTCAATAATTGTTATTTAGTGCCAGCTTTGAGCATGAACATTGTATCTGGATCTCGTTTAATTCGAGATGGCTACTCATTTAAATCCGAGAATAATGGTTGTTCTATTTATTTGAGAGATATGTTTTATGGTCATGCCCCGCTGGTCAATGGTTTATTCTTGATGAATCTCGAACGTGATGTTACACATATTCATAGTGTGAATACCAAAAGATGTAAAGTTGATAACGATAGTCCCACATACTTGTGGCACTGCCGCCTTGGTCACATTGGTGTCAAGCGCATGAAGAAGCTCCATGCAGATGGACTTTTGGAGTCTCTTGATTACGAATCATTTGACACGTGCGAACCATGCCTCATGGGTAAGATGACCAAGACTCCGTTCTCCGGAACAATGGAGCGAGCAACCAACTTATTGGAAATCATACATACCGATGTGTGCGGTCCAATGAGTGTTGAGGCTCGCGGAGGATATCGTTATGTTCTCACTCTCACTGATGACTTAAGTAGATATGGGTATGTCTACCTAATGAAACACAAGTCTGAAACCTTTGAAAAGTTCAAGGAATTTCAGAGTGAGGTTGAGAATCAACGTGACAGAAAAATAAAATTCTTACGATCAGATCGTGGTGGAGAATATTTAAGTCACGAATTTGGTGCACACTTAAGGAAATGTGGAATCGTTTCACAACTCACGCCGCCTGGAACACCTCAGCGAAACGGTGTGTCCGAACGTCGTAATCGCACTCTATTGGATATGGTGCGATCTATGATGTCTCTTACCGATTTACCGCTCTCATTTTGGGGCTATGCTTTAGAGACTGCCGCATTCACTTTAAATAGGGCTCCGTCGAAATCCGTTGAGACGACACCGTATGAATTATGGTTTGGGAAGAAACCTAAGCTGTCGTTTCTAAAAGTTTGGGGATGCGATGCTTATGTCAAGAAACTTCAACCTGAAAAGCTCGAACCCAAGTCGGAGAAATGCGTCTTCATAGGATACCCTAAGGAAACTATTGGGTATACCTTCTACCTCAGATCCGAAGGCAAGATCTTCGTTGCCAAGAACGGGTCCTTTCTGGAGAAAGAGTTTCTCTCGAAGGAAGTAAGTGGGAGGAAAGTGGAACTTGATGAGGTGATAGTCACCCCTTCCGTACCGGAAAGTAGCGCAGCGCGGGAAGATGTTCCTGTGGTGCCTACACCGACTGGGGAGGAAGTTAATGATGATGATCATGAAGCTTCGGATCAAGTTACTACTGAACTTCGTAGGTCCACAAGGACACGTTCCGCACCAGAGTGGTACGGCAACCCTGTCCTGGAAATCATGTTGTTAGACAACGGTGAACCTTCGAACTATGAAGAAGCGATGGCGGGCCCGGATTCCGACAAATGGCTAGAAGCCATGAAATCCGAGATAGGATCCATGTATGAAAACGAAGTATGGACTTTGACTGACTTGCCCGATGATCGGCGAGCCATAGAAAATAAATGGATCTTTAAGAAGAAGACAGACGCGGATGGTAATGTGACCATCTATAAGGCTCGACTTGTCGCTAAGGGTTATCGACAAGTTCAAGGGGTTGACTACGATGAGACTTTCTCACCCGTAGCGAAGCTGAAGTCCGTCCGAATCATGTTAGCAATTGCCGCATACTATGATTATGAGATATGGCAGATGGACGTCAAAACGGCATTCCTTAATGGCTTCCTTAAGGAAGAATTGTATATGATGCAGCCGGAAGGTTTTGTCGATCCTAAGAATGCTAACAAAGTATGCAAGCTCCAGCGCTCAATCTATGGGCTGGTGCAAGCATCTCGGAGTTGGAACATTCGCTTTGATGAGATGATCAAAGCGTTTGGGTTTACACAGACTTATGGAGAAGCCTGTGTTTACAAGAAAGTGAGTGGGAGCTCTGTAGCATTTCTCATATTATATGTGGATGACATACTATTGATGGGAAATGATATAGAATTCTTGGAAAGTATAAAGGCCTATTTGAATAAGTGTTTTTCAATGAAGGACCTTGGAGAAGCTGCTTATATATTAGGCATCAAGATCTATAGAGATAGATCAAGACGCCTCATTGGTCTTTCACAGAGTACGTACCTTGACAAGATATTGAAGAAGTTCAATATGGATCAGTCCAAGAAGGGGTTCTTGCCTGTATTGCAAGGTGTGCAATTGAGCACGGCTCAATGCCCGACCACGGCAGAAGATAGAGAAAAGATGAGTGTCATCCCCTATGCCTCGGCCATAGGGTCTATTATGTATGCCATGCTGTGTACCAGACCTGATGTAAACCTTGCCGTAAGTTTGGTAGGAAGGTACCAAAGTAATCCCGGCATGGAACACTGGACAGCGGTCAAGAATATCCTGAAGTACCTGAAGAGGACTAAGGATATGTTTCTCGTTTATGGAGGTGACGAAGAGCTCGTCGTAAAGGGTTACGTCGACGCTAGCTTCGACACAGATCTGGATGACTCGAAGTCACAAACCGGATACGTGTATATTTTGAATGGAGGAGCAGTAAGCTGGTGCAGTTGCAAGCAAAGCGTCGTGGCGGGATCTACATGTGAAGCGGAGTACATGGCAGCCTCGGAGGCAGCACAGGAAGCAGTCTGGATGAAGGAGTTCATTACCGACCTAGGGGTGATTCCCAATGCGTCGGGCCCGATGACTCTCTTCTGTGACAACACTGGAGCTATTGCCCTTGCGAAGGAGCCCAGGTTTCACAGGAAGACCAGGCATATCAAGCGTCGCTTCAACTCCATTCGTGAAAGTGTTCAAAATGGAGACATAGATATTTGTAAAGTACATACGGACCTGAATGTAGCAGATCCGTTGACTAAACCTCTCCCTAGAGCAAAACATGATCAACACCAGGACGCAATGGGTGTTCGATTCATCACAATGTAACTAGATTATTGACTCTAGTGCAAGTGGGAGACTGTTGGAAATATGCCCTAGAGGCAATAATAAATGGTTATTATTATATTTCTTTGTTCATGGTAATTGTCTATTGTTCATGCTATAATTGTGTTATCCGGAAATCGTAATGCATGTGTGAATACATAGACCACAACGTGTCCCTAGTAAGCCTCTAGTTGACTAGCTCGTTGATCAACAGATAGTCATGGTTTCCTGACTATGGACATTGGATGTCATTGATAACGGGATCACATCATTAGGAGAATGATGTGATGGACAAGACCCAATCCTAAGCATAGCTCAAAGATCGTGTAGTTCGTTTGCTAGAGCTTTTCCAATGTCAAGTATCTTCTCCTTAGACCATGAGATCGTGCAACTCCCGGATACCGTAGGAGTACTTTGGGTGTGCCAAACGTCACAACGTAACTGGGTGACTATAAAGGTACACTACGGGTATCTCCGAAAGTGTCTGTTGGGTTGGCACGGATCGAGACTGGGATTTGTCACTCCGTATGACGGAGAGGTATCTCTGGGCCCACTCGGTAATGCATCATCATAATGAGCTCAATGTGACTAAGGCGTTAGTCACGGGATCATGCATTGCGGTACGAGTAAAGAGACTTGCCGGTAACGAGATTGAACAAGGTATTGGGATACCGACGATCGAATCTCGGGCAAGTAACATACCGATTGACAAAGGGAATTGTATACGGGATTGATTGAATCCTCGACATCGTGGTTCATCCGATGAGATCATCGTGGAACATGTGGGAGCCAACATGGGTATCCAGATCCCGCTGTTGGTTATTGACCGGAGAGGCGTCTCGGTCATGTCTGCATGTCTCCCGAACCCGTAGGGTCTACACACTTAAGGTTCGGTGACGCTAGGGTTGTAGAGATATGAGTATGCGGAAACCCGAAAGTTGTTCGGAGTCCCGGATGAGATCCCGGACGTCACGAGGAGTTCCGGAATGGTCCGGAGGTGAAGAATTATATATAGGAAGTCAAGTTTCGGCCACCGGGAAAGTTTCGGGGGTCACCGGTATTGTACCGGGACCACCGGAAGGGTCCCGGGGGTCCACCGGGTGGGGCCACCTATCCCGGAGGGCCCCATGGGCTGAAGTGGGAAGGGAACCAGCCCTTAGTGGGCTGGCGAGCCCCCCATGGGCCTCCCCCTGCGCCTAGGGTTGGAAACCCTAGGGTGGGGGCGCCCCACTTGCCTTGGGGGGCAAGTCTCCCCCCTGGCCGCCGCCCCCCATGTAGATGGGTTCCTGGCCGGCGCCCCCCCTCCCAGGGGGCCTATATAAAGGGGGGAGGGAGGGCAGCACTACTACAGCCTTGGGCGCCTCCCTCCTCCCCTGCAACACCTCTCCCTCTCGCAGAAGCTCGACGAAGCCCTGCCGAGATCCCGCTACATCCACCACCACGCCGTCGTGCTGCTGGATCTCCATCAACCTCTCCTTCCCCCTTGCTGGATCAAGAAGGAGGAGACGTCGCTGCTCCGTACGTGTGTTGAACGCGGAGGTGCCGTCCGTTCGGCACTCGGTCATCGGTGATTTGGATCACGGCGAGTACGACTCCATCAACCTCGTTCATTGGAACGCTTCCGCTCGCGATCTACAAGGGTATGTAGATGTACTCCTTTCCCCTTGTTGCTAGTATACTCCATAGATGGATCTTGGTGAGCGTAGGAAAATTTTAAAATTCTGCTACGATCCCCAACAGAAGTCACAAAAAGAAATATTTACTAGTTATGGTGGATAAATTCACTAAGTGGATCGAGGCCAAACCAGTAAAAACGGTCGAATCCGGACTGGTGATCGACTTTATATCCGGTGTGGTACAGCGCTCCCTAAGGGAGTCAGACAAGCACTGGGTTGAGGAACTCGATTCCGTACTCTGGGTGCTGCGGACCACCCCTAACAGGACAACCAGATACACATTATTTTTTATGGTGTACGGCGCGGAGGTTGTTTTGCCTTGCGACATTATTCATGACTCACCTAGAGTGCGCATGTACGAAGAGAGAGAAGCCGAGCTCGATCGACAAGATGACCTAGACGGTCTAGAAGAGGAGTGTGACATAGCACGAGCTCGTTCTGCATTCTATCAACAGCAGGCCAGGCGATATCAAAGCAGAGAAATGCGGGCTAAAACATACAACGTTGGCGATCTCGTCTTACGTCTCCCGGAGAAGAAAAAAGACAAGCTCAAACCAAGATGGGAGTGCCCCTTCATCATAGATGAAGTACTCACATGATGAGCCTATCGCCTTCGTGACGCACCGAATAATCGCCTCGAGCCAAACCCATGGAACGCAGCTCGGCTCCGGTGATTATACGGATAGTTCGGCAATGGTTTTCCTCTCATTCTCTCCCTCCTCTAGGCTCCTTTTACTACTCTCTTTTCTGCTTTTTTGCTCTCTTTTCCTTTTTATTATACTTCGGAATATCCCAGGACGTGTTCGGATCTACCAAACTATTCGGGGCACACATCTTCAAATGTACATACCCTGCGATACCTGGGGGCTTCTTTTATGAAGCCTAATATTATAATTTTGCTTATATTATTATGTCGATTGTTTTATACATCTTTGTCATTATATGCACCTCTATGACTTAAGTTTTGGCCAAGCTGGGTTGCCTCGCTCCTGTGTTTGTACCCTACGTGCCCGATTGTTCGGCTAGGGTGTAAGGAAGCACCTCTGTGATTGTTACAACCGGGTCATTCAGATCTGTACCTCAAACGGATGAAGCCAAAAGCTAGCGTTCTTAAGGGAATAATTGGTTGGCAAAAATATTCACTTTTTATATACAAGGATAGGCTGCCCGTAAATCTATCCTTCGGATAGAAGCCTAGTCATGCACAATTACGCATAATAACCCAAGGAAAGGAACCGTTAATGGAACTATTTTCCTTGGAAGATGTTTCTTACGTTAAATAGTAATATAACATAACTCCCCAAACAAGTTTTGTCTATTCAAGCAATACGACCAGATTGCCTAGTTTTCGATTATAAAGAGTGTTTATTACATTCTACATAGTATCCGGAAACACTCCAACCTTTCGATTAGGGGCCCGAAGTCGAAGCTCTGCCATGACAAATATTGATAAGTTCGTATGGAGATAAGTTTTATGATAAAGTACATTGATACATAGAATCAAACGTCTACTCCTTATCTATGCCATCAATAAGACTATCTAAACTACAGTCTTCTTGAGAATATTCCGCGGCTAGCATCACTTGGTCATATACCAGGTTCATGGGAATCTCTTTTCCATCCGATCCCCGAGGTCCAACTCGGGCCATGTGATTTGGCTCGAGTCCGGTGTAGCGTGTCTTCACCATCGCCCACGCTTCTCGTGCACCTTCATGACAGGCTGAAGCCTTCCATAGCTCCAAACGGCGCCAAGCACCTTTGAATAGGTTCGCCAGATCCTCCATGCTTTCTAGAGGGGTATCGGATGGCCACAAGGCTTTGACCATACTCTTCATGGCTTTCTGGGCCCGTTCATGCACTATGGACAGCTCTTTTACTACGTCGCCCCGAAAGCCGGACACTTCTTCTTCATGACACCCGGTAAGCAGACCTGTAAGTACAACATTAAGCACTCCGAACTGCTGGACAATAAGACATCTCATGAACGCTTAAAAGGTTATACCGAATATGCCGCCTTTCAACTTTTGGTTTTCTTCCAAAGCGCTAGATAATTGAGCCTTTAAGCTCTTTATCTCTTCGGCTTGCTTATTCCTTTCTTCCTCCAGTTTGTTCTTCTGGTCAACAGTCTGAGCTAGTACTCGGCGACCGGCTGCTTCTTGCCTCTCAGCGTAGTCCTGGGCTTCCTTGGCGGCTTCCAAGCTTTTTTCCAATTGGCCTATTGATTCTGCAGCTAAATGCCAAAATAGATGCTTAAACATCATTACAATGTCTCATATCATATGATACCCCTTTTTCCTTACCATGGGCTTCCCTCATAAATTTTTTCACTCCCTCCAGCTCGGCGGTGGCGGCATTTAGCTTTGTTCGACTGGCCTCAAGCTCCTGGGACAGCATATTGTTCTTTTCTTTCAGAACCTGCGGTGGCAACGATCCTTAAATCGGTTAGTCTAACCGCTTCAAGTCTCGGGGGCTACTGGGATATATCCAGTAAATTTATACAAATCTTACCTGCATATCCTTTGATAGCAGGTGAGCAACTCCTTCAAGTCCATCCCGTGCAGCTAGGATATATGCATCTACGGAGCCGAAGGCATTGAATTCTTGTTCAGTAAAGGCCGGATTGCGAATGGCCTCCTTCAGTCGTCGATGATTCATCGCGCTCTCCACTTTGGAATTTGTGACGGAGACGTTATCGGAATCCTCATGGGGTGGACGGCTTGGGGCTGTACCCGCATTGTCTCTAGTCCTTGTTGATGAGTTCGGTGCCGGATTGTCTGGTGATCGGATAACTGGGTCTTTGGATGCGGTTCGCGCCGTATACTCCTTCTGTAATTAGATAGGAGGAGATGGGTGACGATTTGGTTTTATACCTAAGTACAAAATAAAATTTATACCTCTTTGTTGAAGGAGGTGGCTCGACGGCACTTCCGGTTCCTTCCACTTTGAAGATTCACCCTGCGTAGGCATTGTCTTCTTAGAAGCCGCCCTTGATGGAGTACGACGCGTCGAACGCCGACCCTTTGAAGTGCGAGTCAGTGGAATAGGTGAAGCGCGAGGGGGATGCTCCTTTTTGGAGGACGTCTTCTGAGTACTTACAGCGGAAGAAGGAAGAAGGCCGGGGTAGTCGGCTATAATGGCCACTTCCAAACCATCAAGGCTTGCTTGAAAAAAGACTCTGTTATCAAGTTCTATATATATCCGGATCCTCATGAAAGCCCGGATCTTCATTGCGGGCATAATCTTATGGCTGCGGGGAGGGACAATAGACCTTTTCGATCCACTTTCTCCATGTCTCTTCAAAGAAGACCAGGATGATTTGGTTAGCCTTTCTAAATTATAAATTGGACGATGCTGATAAACAGATACTTACCCAGTCAATAGGGTTATACATGGAGAAACCTTCCCAACAATTTAAATGGGCAAATTCTTCCTCTTCCCCCTTAAAAAGATCAGCCAGGATGGCGGCCAGAGTGGCTGGGTTATCCGGGCCCTGGCGCTTGTAACGAGACGCGTCGTCTGTTTCGTTATAGCACCATAATGGGTGTCCCCTGGACTGAAGGGGCTGAATGCATCGCTTTATCGCAATAGCCATGACTTCGACTATCGAAAGCTTGGAGTGAGCAAGCATCCTGACCTTGGTAACTAGGCTCCTTACTTCTGCACTGTCTCCCTGCTTGGGGCTCCGGGGACGCCAGTTGAAGCGTTTCTTCAAGGGAGCGCTGGAGAATTCGGGAAGCCCACGCCGAACTGGGTCCGGGAGGGGGACATCTTCAATATAAAACCATTCCGAAGTCCATTCTTCAGATTCCTTCTTGGGAGTTCCAACATGATATCCTGTCCTGGCAATGCGCCATACTTCAGGACCGCCTACTTCAAATATGGAGCCCCTTGGGAGCGAGGAACGAGGCAAAAGAACTTTCTCCACAGTTCAAAATGAGCTTCGCAACCCAGAAAGAGCTCGCAGAGAGCGACAAAACCAGAGATGTGCAGAATGGAACCTGGGGTGAGATTGTGCAGCTGGATCCCATAAAATTCCAACAGACCTCTGAGGAAAGGGTGGATAGGGAATCCTAAGCCCCTCAGCAGAAACGAAACGAAGCACACCCTCTCCTCCTTGTTGGGGTTGGGGAAGTTTTCAGCCAGTACCTCGCTGCCGATAGTAGCTAATCCCGCCCGTACGGAGACTAGATCCGCGGGAGGGAGATATCCCTCTGTCTGAAGTCGATTCAGGTGGAGGTGAGAAACCGAGCAGCTTGCCCAATCACCCGCTTGAGGGCCATGAGGGCGTGAGGAAGAACCAGGGGCGCCTGCCATGTTTGGGAGTTTTTCGTGGATGCTCTAATGTTCCTCACGAGATGTTGAATGGCATTTGGGGATCTGACCTATTTAAATATATACTGTCCTCGTGTAATGAGGGACATGTTTGTAAAATAACATTGCAGACTGTTCGCATTCGTCTGACGTGTGGAAATCGAGGCGGCGACGGGAAGGAATCATAAAGCAGAGTATAAAGGTCAAGCCGGACTGCCACCAATCCGAAGTGTAATAAGGAACTCGCCTTGCAAAGCCGAAGAGATAGGCCGGATACTACATCGTCATTGAAGGCTAGTTCGGGTGCTATTGAGGGAGTCCTGGACTAAGGGGTCCTCAGGTGTTCGGTTTACTCAACATGGGCCGGGCTGTTGGGCCGCGGAGACGAAGCAGAGGGCCGCCCCCGTGTCCGTACGGGACTCTAGTATGCGAGTTATGGTAGGCGTAGGTGTCCAGGTGTATTATTTCCTTTCTCTGTAACCGACTCTGGACAACCCTAGGCCCCTCCGGTGTGTATATAAACTGGAGGGTTTAGTCCGTAGAGCATATCAGAACAATCATAGGCTAGCCAGTTAGGGTTTAGACATTACGATCTCAAGGTAGATCAACTCTTGTAACCCACATATACATTGAATACAACCAAGCAGGACGTAGGGTATTACCTCCTTCAAGAGGGCCCGAACCTGGGTAAATACCGCTTCCCTATTGTCTCTGTTACCATGGATCCTCAGACACACAGCTTGGAACCCCCTACCCGAGATCTGCCGGTTTTGACACCGACAACGACCTCCACCTGGTCCGCGACCAGCATGCCCGCTGGCACGTCTACCACCTGCCGCCTTCCGCCGGCGGGCCGCTTCTTAAGCGTCTCCTCCTTTGCGGTTTTCGCTTTGACGCAACGTTTTCTCCTTTGAGGCTTTCGCTTTGACGCGTCGTTTTTGCCACGTCGCCGAGTTGATCTTCCAGGAGAGCATGATGCTCGGATCTTCCAGCACCTCCACCACGTCCTCCATCTCCGGCAGGCTATCCTCCGGTTCCATGCGGCGGCGGTGGCGGCAGGAGGGAAGGAGAGACTGGGAGAAAAGGGTGAGAATTGGGTGGAGAGCGGCGGGATGGAAGAAGTGTGTGGGGATTTTGTCACGAAAACATGGCGGGCATCTACAGAAGTGCTGGCTCCGCCTGCCTTTTGGGTGAGCCGTGCGTGTCGGAGTCCTACGTGTTTGCTGTTCGGACTACCGCAACCCCACCCCCTTGTTGGGTACCATATTGCCCGAAAAAAAAGTGGTCTGATCGCTCAGCGGACGGATACAGATCTGTATTGGATGGCACAGTCCGAATGTATACAGATGGTTTGAGGGTCGGCGTTTGAGATGCCCTTAGATGTTAGCATTATTTTTTGTGAATTGAATGTATATAGGTGCGTTCTAGTGGTCACTCATTTCAGTCCTTATATATATCTTATTAAAATGTTCGAAACATCTTACAATTGATATAGACTCGTTCGTCAACAAAGCATGTTGGATGAAAAAAGCCACAATTTGACGCGTACTGTAATCCCGTAACAGCAACCTGGTAAAAAGAACTGCGCGTACATGTAGCATCACCGGCATGAGCATACGCTTTCACCATCCGACATTCCGACTCCATTTGGACGGTACAGGCTCGTTCGTTAGCTCTCGATCTTCCACCACAGGTGCCGTGGCCGGTTAATTAGTTTGGCGACAAGATCCATGGCACAAACACGTGGAGAAGCAAGCACGAACGCCAATCAAGAACGTACGGTGGGCGCGGTGGGCGCGCGCTCGACACCGCCCCGCCAAGCCGAGCCGCACACGTACGCGCGCGCGGCCAACCGGATCATGATCACCGGCAGCCACCGCAGCGCAACGGAGGAAAATGAATGGCGTTGGTGGGGGCTCGGCCGTCCCGTCGCGGCCGACCCATGTGTGCCCATGTGCGTCCGCCACCCCGATCAACGTGGCGCTGCCCCCCTCCTCTCGCCCGATCGCCTCGGCCGTGCGCGCGCCGGGAGCGTGCGCGCGGCTCGATCTGGACGTGAGCTGCGCATCGATCCCCTGTGTCGCGCGCGCACGGCGAAAGGGGAGGGAGCCCGTCCGGAATCACGGCGCGGGTGGTTGCACGCTCGCGACGAGCTGTCCTCGCGCACTTACCCGCGAACGTGTCGCTGCTGTCCTGATTGACGCGCGGTGCGCGGTGCCCTGGCCGATCGGGCTCCGTTTGCATGTGGCCATCTGTTGATTGGATTGGATTCGATTCGATCGAGCTGATGTTTTCGGCAGGAAGCTTCCCGGGCGCGCGATGCCAAATTCCGTGTCGCGGGCATACAAATTTCACTGAAAACAACTTGGCATTCGCACATAGTATTAGCGTTGCGCGTGGATCAAACGGAATGGACGGAGCGTCCAACGATTGAACGTAACCAAATGGCGCGAACTAATCGGAGAAGCAGAGCGTGGCCTCCCATCGAAATTTCCGCTGTTTTATTCGCCGAGGAACCGCCGGACTCGAGAGGATAAGGACTGATCTCTCTCTCTCTCTCTCTTGCAAGTGCATCCTGATGCATGCACGAGGCGCGGCCGCAGAGGTCCAAAATCCTTGTTAAAACGTTGTCGCCTGGCGACATGCCGCATGTCCACGGTACAGGGCTGTCAGTGCGTGCATGCATGCACGGATGCGGCCATTGCAGGCGTTCTGCCACCCAATCCGTGCTTCAATATCTCTTCCTGCACGATTATTATTTTCTCAGCCAATTTTTGCAGCAGCAAACTACATTTTATAGGTGGTCAGGACAGGAGTAGCCATTCCTATATTGCCATTGCAAAACATTTCTTTTTTTTTTGCAAAACAAATAACATTTCTTGATTATATGTTGGGTTGTACATCCAAGTACCCCCGCAAAAAAGGTGAACTCCACTTACAAACAATAAAAACATCATCTACTGGACATATAGATTTGTTTGGCTGGAATACTAAAGCATATGTTCTGAACGTTTGCCATGAGAGGCCAAAAAAATTGGCTGTGTGTTACACCGATTTCCAAGTGTACAGCACCATTTTCATGGGATTTTTCTTCGTTTCTATGACTCCTGGCAATGGCCACCTGCTCGATTCTATCATATGAGATGGACAAGGTAACTAACTAATGTGTGTGATAATTGTTTCTCGTGAATAATGGAAATATCTATGTACTACCAGGTGATGCCAAAACAGTTCGTTAATGATGTTCCTTTGTCCAACAAAAGGGAAATTAACTCTTATCACCAGCCGTCCAAACTGAGCATTCGTCCTCCTATATAAAGCCTCCGCCTCCCTTGCTCTCTTCCCACCACAACACCATCACCCACCCACACACACGGCCAAGGCGACCGAAGCGAGTCCTCGTGTCCCCGTGCACACACACCTAACCTTGAACCATGTCGTCGCAGCGGATGGGGCGTCACCAGCGCCGGGCGTCGCAGAGCGTGTTCGCGCTGCCGGAGAACTTCGCGGTCCTCGACGACGTGCCGGCGTCCGACGAGCACCGGAAGGCGGACGGCGGCGCGACCGAGCAGCAGCAGCAGCAGCAGCAGGGGGCGGGGCGCCACCGGCGGGCCATGTCCATGGCCGTCGCCTCCTCCAGGGACCTCGAGATGATCAAGGAGGACATCGGCGGCTACAGCAACTACAAGATCGGCGCCTAGATTAGTAGCGGCGGCGGCGGCGCGCACGGCCGGCACGGCTCAGAGCACACACGTGTACGGTGTTCGTAATACGTGCGTGCGTGCGTGCCAGCGTGCTGGGCGGCGGTCTCGGCCGTGTTCGGGCCTCGCGCGCGCGGCGGAGCTTTGCTGCAGCCGGTGGTGCCGGAGGCCGTGGCGCGTGCTGGTTCGTTGTGGTTTGTGTATGGTCAAGCGGCCGAGCCCGGTCGAGGTCTTTGCTTGCTTCGATTCCCTTTTCTTTTGCTCAAGACATGCATGTAAGGTGTGATGTTATTTACGAGTTTAAAGCTCTTCAAAGTTCAAACTACTAATGGTGTATCTGATGATGTTTCACCATTAGCGGCTGTATGCATCTATTGATGCAGAGGCCGGGGAGGCGGGGATTTTAACCTCCTTTTTCAAAAAAAAAAATTAGCGTTACTCTGAAAGTCCTAAAATGTCTTTCTTTTGTTTGTTTGCCAATAATGCTACACCTACGTGATGGTTTACTAAAGGTTACGTAAATCCATTCCACGCTAACTAAACTGCCCCCCCTGATTTTTAGGGTGGGCCCGTGTGACGAGGTAAGGCCCAATATAATTTCACCACGTCGGATGCTACGTAAGGTAGGTAGAAATCCTTACGTAAGTGTAGCATCACACAGCTGTACCCATAACGTGAAAAAAGAAGGGACCGTTCAGATGCCTATTCTTTTAGTTTCAATCGATCGCTCACAGCCGTTGGATTAGGATCCAACCAACAACCTAGGATTGGATGACAGGTAGGATCAACCCAACCCCTACAACTAAACAATGCCTTAGGAAAATATAAAACGAACGTCTCCGCCTCCGACATGCCCTAGCCTAAGAGCAAACTCTAGCAGAGCCTCTAAATTCCCTATCCGCAAAATCATTTTATGATTCGCCCTAAAACAATTTTACGCCAGTTCATCTCCGATGCAGAACAGATACCGTAAATTTTAAAACTTAAAATTAAAAGGTTCCCGCTACATAGATCAGTTCGGAAAACTTAGATCAACGGAGGACCGGCGGCGGCTCACGGCTTCATGTTGAGGAAGTGCTCGGACACCGAGTGGTAGAGGGTGTAGGCGAGCTCGTAGTCCGCCTTCGCCGCCTTGAGGCGTTCGGCGGCACCCTCTTTGCCGGCTGCCACCGCCTCCTTCGTGGCATGGTGCACGATCTCTTCCTCGTGGAGCTTCTTCCTCGTCAGCCAGAGCTGCTCGTGGAGCTCGCTGAAGCGCTGCAACGCACGGTTGCCGCCGCTGCGGGAGAGGGCGCCGCGGTTGCGTGCCCGTGCCGAGCGCCACGGCTCGACGGCGGCCTGGCTGGAGCTGACGGCCTCTGTGTCATACCGGATGAGCTTGGGCGACGGCAACCCACGGCAGGCCCTACGTCTGCGCCCTCCCGCTATGGATGTGCGTTTGAGAAGGAAAAAGCCGGTGGGAATCACTCGCTGGAGCTAAGAAAGGAAGGTGGCACAGGGGGAGTGGACTGCCGCGAAAGGGGACAGATCTATCCGAGACGGGAACTCTTAAACGTCCCCACCTACATATAGCGGCGGAAGCATCAGTTTGCAGGCCGCCCATATATTTCTTTCTCATGGACCGGTTAAAAAATAGCGGTTCTGTTCCTACTCGCAAACGCTAAACCAGCCGCAAATATACGGGCCGGCGGTGGGAAAACACAACTGCTAGAGATGCTCTAAACGCTCGCTCCCGCCCCTGTGGCTGACGGACGCTGTCGCGGGTCGACCCGTCCTTTTCTAGCTGCCCTTGGCTATCCCTCTGACCCCCCCCCCCCTCCTCACGTCATGTTCTTCTTCGGTTCTGACAGTCCTCTCGCAGCACCTGACCAGCCAATCTCTGACTCCCCTCCACCTGAAACACCTTTACCGCACCATACCTTCTCCGGGTCGCTCACTTCCAAGGCCTCGTCGACATTCGCCAACCTCACTGCGCTCACAGTGGCGCCGTCGTTTTGGGTTTCAGTGCCTTGTGAAATTTTGAATAATATGGATTCATTTTTCAGAAGACTGAGAAAGGCAAAACCGAAGAAAGAACATTCGACCACAAAACATAGGAAACATATCCGTGCTCTCGCTGAATAACTACCACTCCCCAAAACAGCATCAGCACAGAAAATGAAAACCGCTGATGCTCTGTCCCTGATTCACGAAACACGCGCATGTTCATCCCACTTTCCTTTCTCTCTCCAAACCCAAGTGGGGTGTGCGCATCGAACAATCCAGCCACGCACGCATGTTCTCTCATCTCCGTATATGGCAGGGTATAGCGCAATAATACCCTAAAATACTAGCGTATATACTTCAATAATGCACCCCTGCCGATCAGGATCTGTACGTACGCGCAGCTGTACCGCCCGTACCGTACTCCAGGTCCGGGGTACGCGACGCATCTACTCTGCTGTATTTCTGCACGACGATCGCGTGCGTGCTTTTGATCTCGCCGTCGCTCTCGGGGCTGCTTATCCTGCATGATTGCCCCCCAGATCTCGATCTGGAAGAACATGTACACACGCATGACGGATCGTGCAGGTGCAGCAAGCGGCAGCTGGGTGATGATAATCCTTGATTTGACGGCTCTGTTTTCGATCGGTTAACGCGTACGGTATTCGGTGGATATTTGTACGGTTGGCAACCGTATGGATAGATCCGCCTCGCTTTCGTTTGATATACATGTACAGTGACTGATGAGGAAAAAGAGGAAGCGACCTTGTCGCCTGTGTGATCGGTCGCGGCGGCCGGCGGGGAAGCAGGTGGAGGCCGACACGTCGCGACGGGCCGGACAATTTGTACTCGCTCCTACACTGACAGGCCTGCTTATGTACTGTAGTATACTGTCCAGCGTACGTTCTTGTGTAGCTACGGCCTACGTGTATCTTTTTCATCCTCTAGAAAAACAGTACTTCTACTTCCGTTTCGAAAAAAAGAACAGTACTGGGCTCGCTGTGGAGATGGTAAATTCATAAAAGCTCATGGCATGCAGTTACATAATCTAGTGGGATTCATTCTCAAAAAAAAAAATTAGTCTAGTGGGATTATCTCAATCAAAATAAAATAAAAACATAATCTAGTGGTGTCAAACAGCAAGGGCTCATTACCCGCAAAAAAAAAAAACAGCAAGGGCTCATGCAATATTAGCGATAGTATACTACGATTCATTACCCGCAAAAAAAAAAAACAGCAAGGGCTCATGCAATATTAGCGATAGTATACTACGATACCGGTAATCAGCAGACAAACCGCCTAGGTGGAGAAGGGTTTGGGCTCCTTGACGCAGCCGACTCCGACGGTCGCGGGGAGGGAGGTTACGGCCGGCGGATTGCCGACGTCCATGCCGATCTTGTACCCCATCTTAGCCATCATCTTCGCCACGGTCTTGTTAGCCTGCAGGCTACCAGGGGCCGGCTCTTCCTTCCAAGCCCCCAGCAAAGGGGCCTGGCCGTGGAACGCGGCCGTCGTGCTTTCCCCGCGTGGGCGGAAGAACGCCTCGTAGTCAGGAGAATCGCCGTCAGGGAACACGCCGTAGAAGATCTGGCTGCGGTCCTGCGGGTGCGGTTGCTGCCGCTCGGGCGGCGATCGCAGTGGGAGTTCGGCTCCATGCCGCCGCCGCCGTCGCCGTCGCCGATGCTCTGCGCTGATTAGGGTTTAGACTTCTGTTAGATCGTAGTATGCAGGGGAAAATAAGGGGTTTCCAGCAATCTTATTTACGGATCCAAACGCAACCCGATACGGACACAACACAACACACAAGTCCGACTGAAAAAATACAGGACAGCCTACCGATCAGGATCAGGTAACTCGATTTTTTTTCTTTGCTGGCACTCGTATTTTTTTGGCAGTTAGATCTCCATCCAATGGCCGGAATATTTTTCTAATTTACGAATATATTTTTAAATGCCGGAACATAATTTCAATTCTTGAACATTTTTTAAAATTCACAAGTGTTTTATTCAAAATTACGAACATTTTTAAAACCCATGAAGAATTTTCCATATTCGTGATTTTTTTCAAATTCACAGACATTTTTAAATCACTAAACGTTTAATAATAATAATAAGCAATTGTAAAACTCTGGATTATATTTTCTATAATTCTTCACGAATATTTTTCTGATTTACGAATATATTTTTAAATCCGGAAAAAGTTAAATTCTTGAACCTTTTTTCATATTCATAAGTGTTTTATTAAAAAATTTGAACATTTCCAAAAGTCCTTTTAGTTTTTCTCATATTTGTGAACTTTTCAAAATTAACAAACATTTTTCTTAAATCTCTGAACATTTTAAAAATTCTTTACCATTTCAAAAAACTCATGAACAACTATAAACTCTGGAATATTTCTAGAATTCATGAATAATTTTCTAATTTATGATGTTTTTAAAATACCGGGACATAATTTAGATGTGTGAACATTTTCTGAAATTTCTAAGTGTTTTATTGAAAATTGTCAACATTTTTTAAAAATCCATGAAGATTTTTTCATATTCGTGAACTTTTTAAAATTAAAAATCTTATTTAAATCATTGATTTTTTTAAAAATAAACTTCACCAGTTAAAAAAATTGGCCAATTGTGAAAATCTAAGTTTTTTCAAGAAATATATTCGTGAGAAATTTTGTATTTTGTGAAAATTATTTGAATTTATGAAAGTTTAAAAAATTTATGAATAGCTTGGAAGTTAACAAAAAAAGCTGAATGTTTTTAATAAAATGTCGTTTTCAATACTGTCATATGGGACTCGAGAACCAACTAAACTCTTACATGTGAGGTTTACTTTTAGGTAAGAACTCGGAAGCTCTCCTAGGCTTCTATTTCTGGCAAAATGGACAAAATTGACCTTTGGGCTAAACAGTTTCACAAAGTGAGCCGTGGGTGAAAGAATTTTATACAGCTGACCCTTTTCTGTGGCGCCCGACAGGTAGGCGCTGCCCTACACTGTGCCGCACCGTACTGACAGGCGCGACAGACCTAGCCAGCATGGCACCCCCGGGACCCATTCCTAGTTGTGCAGCGCCTAGCTGAAAGGAGCTGCACTACCTTATATTAAAACCCTTGTAACTTTTAATCCGTGCATTTGATGAAAATGTGCCTTATATGAATGTTGTGCATTTTTCTGTGTTCTACACAATGGTGGCATTTTCATCTATGTTAGGATTAGTTTCCTTGATGGAAACTCTGTTGCAAAAGTGCATCAATATAACTAACATAATCTGTTAAAACTTACAAACTTGACATGATGATAGCCATTGACCTATAGCTCTTATGCGTTTGCATCCTACATGAGTTGTTGACAGATCTGTTGCATATCTTGACATAATCACATCTTTGAGTTTTACAAAAGCCCTTTGGCATGAACTTGCTATGTTTTTCATTTAGAATTTTGTGTGGATCGGTTTAGTTCTCCTTCTGACTAAACTCTGGTTTTTCATTATGCTAGTAAGATAAGCCTTCTGACTTCCAGCTAGTCTATACCTCTATATCTATATCTATACCTACTAATAAAGCAAAGTGTGTTTCGTCAATTTTTTCATTCGTTCACCGCCGAAAAGATTTTTTTCTATCCGAGGTGGTACTAAATTCGTATGTGTTTGTCTGCTAGAAAAAGAATTTTCGTATGTGGGCCACGGGCTATGGCCCAGCGAAGCCAGCCCACTTATTTTTCTAACCACACAGCTGGGAAAATTCTATTTTCCGCACTGGGCGATAAGTAGCTGGAGTGTCGCACATGACAACAAATAATGGGCTGGCACATTTTTCTTTTTTCTGTGTTTTACTTCTATTTTTATTCTCCTTTCCCTATCTCTTTTTTCTCATCCAAGTATCTTTTTCTTTTAGAATTTATTTCGTAAATAAAAAATTCTCAAAAAAACGTTCGGAATTGAAAAAACAAACTTTGGAAAATGTTCAGAATTCCAAAATTTGTTGCTATTTTGAAAAACATTCGGAACTTGCAAAAAGTTGCCCATTATTTTAAAAAATATATTATTATTTTTGAAAATTGTTCGGGATTTCTAAAAAGAAAATGGCATTTCAAAAAATGCTCCAAATTTGAAAAATATTCATGTTTCAGTGAAATTTCTAAATTAAAATAATGTTTGTGTATAAAAATGTTTTAGTGAAATTTCTAAAAGTTCTTATGATTTTTCAACACATGTTCCCGTTTTAAAAAATGTTCACAAATTCGAATAATATTCATGTTTTTATAAAAAACTTAGTGTTTTCAAAAAATATTTGTGAGTTTCCAGAGATGTTCCCTTTCATATTTTGTACGTGTTTTTCGAAAGTGTACATAATTTTCAAAAAAATGTTTAGGATTTAAAAAATTATTCATGTTTCCTAGAGTATTCAGAAACTTTATACCTTAAAATCCCCTCGATTGAAATGATTGAAAGGAAGAGTAGCTAAATATTCCTTTTTCGTGTGCACACAGGGTTTTGCTTGCACATATAATTCTCACTTATTTTAAATGCATACTATTTTATCTCCCGTTGCAACGCACGGGCATATGTGCTAGTAGCACTAACAAGCTAGTTTTTCTGTCAACTCTGTTTTGTCATTCTGGTTAGCACGAGGCCGTCTGGGACTATCAAGTTCAAACTGACTCACTTTGTACCGAACTTATACCCTATATATATAGCAGTACGCAACACAAGCAGTTGCAGCTTTTCCAGTAGCCTAAAAACAAAATCCAAATCGGAGGACATGTGCTCTTGCTACTGACAGCAAACATTATAGGTGCTAAATTTTAAGAGTATATAAGTATATATCTTTACAAAATGCAAAGTTTTGTTGACATCTATGGACTTGGTGAAATTAGCAAGTGTCAATCTGGTAGAACATTGCCTTAGGTACTTTAGTGTTTCAAAACATAGAGATGCATATATTTAGTGGGTATGAAAATGACATGGACTTAAGGTAGACATAAGATTTTCTAACTTTCATAATTAGATTATATTCATATGATGCGAGGATTAATTACTATGGATCTTACAAAATTCAACTTTCTGTAATAGAAGTTCATTTATATCATGTTGGTCACTTAGATGCAAGAAATGAACATGTTAAAGATGATTAACATGGCAAGGATAGGCATGGCGTGAAATTACACATTATGTAGTGCAAAACTCATGTAGGATGCAAATACATAAGAGCTATAGGTTAATGGCTATCATCTTGCCAAGTTTGTAAGTTTTAACAGATTCTGTCAGTTATATTATGGTGCACTTTTTGCAACAGATTTTTCATCAGGAAAATTGATCCTAACATAGATGAAAATGCCACCATTGTATAGAACATAGAAAAATGCACAACATTCATATAAGGCACGTTTTCATCGGATGCACGGATTAAAAGTTACAATGGTTTTAATATAAGGCAGTGCAACTTCTTTCAGCTAGGCGCTGCACAACCAGGAGTGGGGTCCGGGGTGCCACGCTGACTAAGTGTGTCGCGCCTGTCAGTATGGCACTGCAACGCTATCTGTCGGACGCCATACAAAAGGGTCAGCTAGGCGAAATACTTTCACCCATGGTCCATTTTGTGGACTGTTTCATCCATAGGTCACTTTTGTTCATTTTGCCTCTATTCCTAGGGAGTTTATTAAGCTCGACGGATGTTAAATCAGTCTGCCTTACCATTTTTAATTGAATAACCCTTTGAGAGCGGCGTTACTGAGATGGGCTGCATCTGAACATGTTATCTCGATCGTACGTTCAGCTCTAGGGATTTGCCCTAGTGGGTCCATGGCAGAAAATACTGGTGGAAGAAATTGACGTCGACTGGCGATATACGGGGATGAACAGTGATGTACGCCAGCGCCCGGGCTCGCCCTTTTGAAATGCACGTTACCCTGACGAGCCGAGCCGTGGATCGGGTCCGTCACGAGAACCTGACCCAAAGATCAAAAACGTAATCGCCGTCTGCTGCGTAGACGCGCGCCGTCTGCTACAGGCCCAGCCAGCGGCCAACCGTGTCCTGACGGAACCCAGCACTCAAACAGACACAATTCCTTTTTCCTAATTTACAGAATACTGTATCTTTTTGCCTTGCCTTATCCTGTTCCACACTCCATAGCCACTCCTTGTACAGCTCCGTGAAAGAGGATTCCGACGAGGTGAGGTCCGCCGCTCGGCGCCGTAGCTGGCGGCCAGACGGGAGCTGTCGCGGCTAGCGCCGCCCGCCTCCGGCCTGTTGCGCCGCGTGGGGCAGTGGCCTTGACTGGAGGCAAGATGGGGTCCGTGCAAGCTAAGCTAACTTCACTCGCTTCAGCGGCGCTGCACCGCACGGGGCTGTATCCTTGGCCGGTGGGAAGACGGGGGCCGTCGCGGCTAGCTCCGCCCGCCTCCGGCGAGTCCAAGGCTGTGGCCGACCCGCTCCCTCGTAGAAGGCGGAACCACAGCGCGTGCACCCAGTCGGCGGGCGCGGCCGTGGCCGGTGGCGAGATGCCGCGGAAGGTCGTTGGGTCACACTTGAAGAAGGCGTGAGCTCGATGCATCTCAACAGGCAAAGGTGATTCTAGTTGCTTGCTTACTAGCTAACCAGCTCTCACTTATCCACGTATTGACATATGCACGTGCTGAAAATTGGAAGTATACGAGCTATCCAGCTTCATCTATACATCTTCTCTGCTTTTTAATCACACAAGTGTAGGTAAAATCACAAATTGGCGAAAAATCCTTTCAAATTCAGTGCCCAAGACCACATTTAACTGGAAAGCTAAACCGTGAAAAAAATTACCAGCAACTAATCAATATTTTTCTTGACGGTCGAACAGTTACACATCTAACATCAAAAGGAATAGTAAGGTGAATTACTACATCTCAAGGGGAAGTATTACATCTGAAGGTAATTGTTTTGTAGAGCAATAATCCTCAGAAGCAAAGTTTATAGAGAGCTATTCAAAAGTGTCTCTCTTGTGCATGACTTGATTGGCTACCCAAGTCTTGAAAATAGAAAGGAACGATTTTGTATGAGAAATAAACTTGAATTTGAGAGTACGACTTGTAAGTGAAACAATACCTTAGCGGGCAGCTGGTCATTTTGATTTGTTGGCCATCCCAAGCCCGGTAACACAACAGAACTCTACATTGTTAATCCAAAAGTTAATGCAAGTGAATGACTAGCAGAACTCTACATTTTGATTTGTTGGCCATCCCGAGCCCGGTAACACAATAGAACTCTACCTCGGTGATTCTTCTAAGCGAAACAAATACACTGGAAAGAGGAAGCAGTCGCCGACCACCGGTAAGGTGAACCCGGAGGCACCGGGATGGACAAGAAAGTATACGTGCAATCACTACTGTTATTAATTGCAAATTAGTAGGATTTTTTTTGTGCCCATTATTAGATATGTTTGAGTGGCATTCGTATTGAAGGCACCTAAAAATTGTTGCCCATTGTGCTTAATTAACCTGTATAGCCTATCATGTGATTCGATGAGCTAAGAACAAAAAAGAAGTCTTGCCCATCCCCTGTTGGCATTGTACATAAGTTCAAGGCATCTGAAAAAACAGTGCATTTAATTTCAGGTTATGAATTGGGCGTGCCCCTCCGGATAGAGCACCCTGTGCTGGTAGAGTCACTCCTTTAGAGGAAACAATAAGGAGATGCGCTGATGAACCGCCAGACAATGTAAGAAAGCCAGAGATTTGTATGAGTTTTGATTCCCTTGGAGAAGCGTACGATTTCTATAACTTGTATTCTTGGGAGGTTGAATTTGGTATAAGATATGGCAAGAGCCGTTTGAACGTCGAGCGGTCAAAGTGTTTGCAAGAGATCATCTGTGGATGCTCGGTCAGCACTTAAAACCTTTTGAAATTATCTTTGACATTATCTTTCATAATTATTGCACTGGAATTCATATTTAAATAGCTGATGGAGTGGGAAAAAATTGCAGGGAAAACCAGAGCAACAGAATAGCCGGTCTTGCCGCTGCGAGTGCCCTGCAATGACACAGGAGGCAAGAGAAAGGAGTCCCCGACTCAGTCCGTGGAATCATCCGAGAAAGTGAACCCAGAGGCACCAGGATGGACTAAGAGGTGAGATTGACTCTGCAATTTACATGCCTATGTCGATGGAGATGTCTGAAATTGTGCTTACTATTATCGATTGGCTGGCCTCTTAGAACCTGATGCGATGGCAACAAATTAATTTGTGGTGTTTGATCGCTAATTCGTGGTGAGGCTGTAAATGCTGATCCATGTGTCACTGATAATATGGTCTGTTTGTACATAAAATCATGACACAAATCAAGAAATGTGATACCTTGCAAGAAAAACGAGATGAAAATTGACTGACAAATTTATTTGTCTATGTTGTTGCACATATCTGAAGCTGTGCTTAGTAGTGTTAATTGGCTGACCTCTCAAAGTCTCAGGCTGTGGCAAATGAATAAATTTCTGTTGCTGGTCACTGTCTGATGATTTAGTTGTAAAATGCAATGCTGATCCATTTTTCGCAGATAGCATTGTCTGTTCTTAGGTGGATTTTGTCACTAATCAAAAAAATGGAATGAAACCATGCTAAACAAACAGATGTTGCTACCAAGTGAGCAGAGTCAAAAAAAACTTGGATTTCTTTTTTGCAGGTTGAGAGTTGGCCGTGCACCCCTGATAGCCACCGTGCGTTGGCAGAGTTACTCCATTCGAAGAAACAATCAGGAGGTACGTTGATAAGCCATCAGACAATGTGGTCAAGCCAGAAACTGGAATGAGTTTTGACTCTCAGGGAACGTATGATTTCTACAATCTTTATTCATGGGAGCTCGGATTTGGTATAAGATATGGCAAGAGCGATCTGAATGTCGAGCTGACGAAAGGTATGCAGGAAATTGTGTGTGGATGCTCAGTGAGTACACATAAGACAACACTTGTTTTCTTGTAATTTGCTTGTTCATTGGCTATGCGGCTATCTTAACTGCAGCTGATAACTTCCTTTTGCAGGGGAGGCCTGAGCAGCAAAACAACCGGTCTTGCTGGTGCGAATACCCTGCAATGTTTTCGAGGATGGGGCTTACTAGGTCGAGGAAATTGAAAGAAAGAAGAAGTACATTGCAAGACACAACAATGCCGACAACCGTGGGAAGTGGAGCAAGGTTGTTTATGAGGTGACCATGTTGGACGATGGCGAGTGTTTCGAGTGTGAATGCGGGCATTTCGCTCAGATGGGAATGCTGTGCTGCCATGCTTTCAAGGTATTTTGGGATCACAATGTTGGTCGTTGCTCATCTGTCCGTGAAAAATAATGTTTCATTTTGCTTGTTTCAGGTGATAGATATGTTGCGCAGATACCGAAGCGACACATCCTCAAGAGATGGACGAAAAATGCTAGGGACATCCTGGCCCAGCACCTTGCTCACTTCCAAAGAGACCAAGCCGTGAACCGATCTTTCATCTGTCGGAGCTTGATCCTTTACCTAGATGCCATGCATGGAGCTGGTTAGGTTTGGGGATTAATCCGTCGTAACGTATGCGCTCGTGCTGGGTCAGATAAAGGATATAATTGTGGAGGCATCACCGCTAGCTGAAAAGCCCGAAACAAGAGATGTGCTTGGCTATGAGGAGAGACAAGCTGTTGAGGCGAATCGCAACCACATTGCATTGGCGGGCACAAACGTCAACATTTGAGGGAGAGATGGTTGACAACGAGAACAGTGTGACCCTTTCTGGTAACTGGGATGCACTTGCTGACTGTCGGCTCCGAGCAACAAACCTGGTTCCCATGCTCAAGTAGGGAGAAGGCATCATATGAAGGACTGAGTAAAAGGACAAGGTTCTGCAGCATCTGCAAATTGCTAGGTCATAAGAAGACTACCTGCCCTGAGGGAGGTGACATGCTAAACGGCCTCGCAAACCTGCAAGTGCAAGAATTGTGGCATCGCTGGACACGGTCGCACTACGTGCGCCATGCTGCTGGGTGTTGCTGCATCTTAAGAGTTCCGACAGTCATGTACGATAACTCTGAATTTCAAATTTGAAGGATTTTCTAGTGTGTGATTTCTGCATGGACATGACGCTTGTTCCTCCCTGAGTATAAGCTATGTATGTCAAACGATGCTAAACTATGTGGAGTGGTAAAATTTTGTTTCGGCACCATTGATGTCGCTTGAGACAAATATGATTTAAAAAAAAATGCACTAAGGCACCGATTGGATTGAGTTTTCCACCAAAATACCTCCATAAGAAAAAGTCAGGTGAGTTGGTTCCAAGTGCTTGGTTCGTCGTCGTATTGGGTCTGTATTATTTACGCTGGTATTCCCTGTTACGTTCGTATGCGGCAGGTTTAAGATACACGCTTCTACACATCGTTTCTTTTCCGGGCGGAAATCTTCTGTGGCCGGTATTACATGCCTGTAAACTAAATCCGGCAGTATCCTGTTACAGGGAAGCAGGGTCTTACTATGTTTTGAAACTGTCCCTGGGCAGGTGCTCCGATTACTTATCTACCGGCTGGGCCGGTAGATGGTCGTTAGGTGAACGTCAAGCCGGAATGGCTCAGGCACAAAAAAGGGGCTGATCCATCCAACTGCATCCTGTACCGGAACGGCAGAGTTGTTGGGTCGCATATTAATGAGCGGGTTCCAGCCTGAAATACATCTACAATACGGCTGCCATGTACAGACCAAAATACATTAAACACGTGGATCCCGAGGACAGCAGGCAGACGAGATAACAGGCTCAGCTGTGCTCATGATAAGAAGCGAATTTTCGTAACCCTTTGACTTTGTGGCCCTAAATTTGTGAAACGTCCAACTGTCCAAGTAAGTGAATTGACCTAGAATGGAACATCTCCTTGGTGTTTGCCTCGTAGTAGCACCAAAGCGTAGTGCCCTAAAAAGAGTATTAAAGCGTAGTTCGATTCCATTTTGCAAGCTCCGGAAGACGAGTTGTCTGTTTCAACCGGTTTCTGGACGAATCTCGTAGAAACGTGTCTGTGGGCTGTGGCATGTGTAACCAAGGCATAGTTCATTTTCGTTGCCTCGAATTTCCACACTCTTCTCTGAATTATTCGGCCACTGGTTCCATATTTGGGAGAAGGGGCATCAGATTCCTTCGACCACTTGTTGCCCGACTGCTCTCCACGGTGATCCCTGGAGTCCGGCCGGGACGGTCCAAAACTGCAAGGGCCCGCGACTAGGCCCCTGGGCCTCCGCCGGATCAAAAATCCCGTCAAATCACAGCCGTCCAGCGCGCCCTGCCGCTTTCCTCCCTTACCACGGCGGCGGCGGCGGCGGCGGGAGGCGAGTGGAGACGAAACCCCGCCCGTTTCTTCCTCGCAACTCGCAGCCGTCGCTGAACCTGTACTCCACTCCGCTCCGATCCCACCTCCGAGGCGCGGCTTGCAGTGTGATCTCACTTTGCGTGCGCTTGAGAGGGGTCCGTCGTCGTCTCGTCGGCTGCGGTTCGATAGGCCGGAGGGAATGGCGGCGGGAGGTACCGCGGAGGGCGAGGAGCTCTTCCTCCTCCGCTCGGCCGAGGAAGGGGAAGGGGAAGGGGACGGGTTGTGCGTGGGGGAGCGCCCCTGGCGGCTCAACTTCGACGGCTTCCGGCGCCAGGGGCCGCAGCAGGAGAATCCGCCGTCCCGCGGCCTCCAGGACTGCCTCGGCGTGCTAGGTCTGCCTCGTCCGTCTCTTTCAAGTCATGCCTGATACTCTATCTGGGTGTCTCTGCTCTGTGACTTGGATGGTTTGATCTGGACTTCTCGGTTTCGCCTTTAACTGAATCAGTTCAGGACTTAGCGACTTGTCCTATCCTCTAAATTTTGTTTTGTTAATTAGCTGGACTGCAGGGTATCAATACTAAATTAGTACAGTCCATTCTTGTATAAAATACTTAAAATAATCAGGGAATGGGGTATGCATGTTTGTACTTATATGGATGTGGGCATGTGGCATCATGGTTCTGTTTGAAATGATTGTGCGGCTTCTACTACAACTGGTTATTGCAAATTTAATTCTTATTCGAGTAACAGGTAGATGATGAGTATTGCACTGCCTATAGGAGTGAAAGGGAACTTCTGTTACTTCATATATAATGTCCGATTTGCAAATGGAGGTGGAATTTATCATCTCAGAGTTCAAAGTATTCATTCTTCATACCAGTGTTGAGTTCTTCTTTGAATTGTTGCTAGGAACTTAGAATATACTCCCTCCGTACATCCATTTGAGCGACAAGTAATTCGGGATGGAGGGAGTATGTATAAGTGGTGTGACCAAATTGGGTCCATTGTTGTGGATTTCTGTTGAACTCAGTTTGCCTAATTGTATGAACCTTATTGTCGGAATCTGATATCCAAATTTGCAATGTATAACTATTTTTACAGCTCAAGGACCTGGAGATGTTGTGGCTGAATACTACCAACAACAGTTGGAGATGTTGGAAGGTTTCAATGAAATGGATACTCTGACAGACCGTGGTTGCCTTCCTGGATTATCCAAGGTTTGTAACATGAAATAAACCTTCTTTGCAGATAAATTGTACAGAACTTTTATATCAAACTGAAGCAATTCCTTTGTACCTGCATTTTATCCTACATGCAGGAAGAACGTGAGAAAATTGCCCGGAGTGAGACATTAGCCATCCGATTATCTAACATAGCAAACATGGTTCTTTTTGCTGCAAAAGTTTATGCCTCAATAAGGAGTGGCTCCCTAGCTATTATTGCTTCAACACTGGACTCTCTACTTGACTTGTTGTCCGGGTTTATTTTGTGGTTTACTGCCTTTTCAATGCAAACACCAAACCCATACAGGTACCCAATTGGTAAAAGGCGCATGCAACCTTTGGTGAGTTTTCATTTGGCCTTTTTGTTCATACTTTTGTTGATCCATTTGATTTTTCGCATAATCGCTACATTTTCCTGCACTCTTGGTTTTCAATATTCCTTCAGTACAAGTCAATATGAGCATTACTCAACTGAGCCTTGAGTACAAAATGAATAGAAGTAAGTAACTGTGACCTCTTTTGTTTTCCTCGAGAACTAAGACTTGGGCTCAATAATGCTCATTTATCCTGTTATGTGAACCAAGCAACTTCAAATGGCGATTATATCACACAACATTGCCAAAAATGGGCACCTCTGCAGAGTATTCTTATGCTTAATCCTTGGACTGCAGACAGAACAATATTGGGTAGCACTGTCCATCTATCATATGACTAAAATTAAGGATCAATCAGAATTCATGACCTTAAAATCTTTCGTCTTGTATTGGTACTCCATAGAGTGATTGCTATTTTTGTTATTTCCCTGTTCTTGTTGATAACTTACCACTATCTGTTATGTAGGGAATACTTGTTTTTGCATCTGTTATGGCAACACTCGGTCTTCAAATTATTCTAGAATCCACACGCTCATTGTTGTCATCTAATGTAAGTCCTTCTCTTATCGTGTTTCCTGTTCTGTGAGTTTCCCTGCTCTATGTTTGGCTGATTGTTGAACATAGTTAAGTATTTGCATTTGAGTTGGCTCTTTATTCTTTAGTCTTGTAACTAGAATCACACCCTTGTAAGTAATACCCTAAAAAAGGAGAATCACACCCTTGGAACTAATACCGCAACTTACACAGTAAATCAACTAATCTTAGAGATAAATCAAGCTGCAAAGTGTCTCAAGCAAATGAGATAATTGATTAATTGTAATCCAGCGCAATGACAATCAGTGCCTAATTTTGTTTATGCTGTACTTCAGGGAGCTGAATTCCGCTTGACAAAAGAACAGGAAATGTGGGTTGTGAATATTATGCTGGCAGTGACGCTGGTGAAGCTTCTGCTGGTTATATATTGCCGCTCATTCACCAATGAAATTGTGAAGGCATATGCACAGGATCACTTTTTTGATGTCATCACCAACATTATTGGGCTTGTGGCTGCACTTCTTGCTAATTATTTTGAAGGCTGGATTGACCCAGTTGGTGCCATCATTGTAAGTGCAAAAACGCCATTTCAGTTTTTCTTGTGCAGTAGAACTATAAAGTATTTGAGTCTTCTATCAGTTTGGCTGCACAAGACATGGACGACGATGCGCTGTTCTGCATTTATCTGAAAATTGTAGAGTAGTAGCTGTAATAGTAACACACATATTCTGAAAGCATTTTTCTCTCTCTCTTCTGCTTTGCAGCTAGCGATCTACACAATCAGGACATGGTCCATGACGGTGCTGGAGAACGTGCACTCCCTGGTCGGCCAATCGGCCTCACCGGAGTTCCTCCAGAAGCTCACCTACCTGTGCTGGAACCATCACAAGGCCGTGAGGCACATCGACACGGTGCGGGCGTACACGTTCGGCTCTCACTACTTCGTCGAGGTCGACATCGTCCTGCCGTGCGACATGCCCCTGCAGGAGGCGCACGACATCGGCGAGGCCCTGCAGGAGAAGCTGGAGAGCCTGCCCGAGATCGAGCGCGCCTTCGTCCACCTCGACTACGAGTTCACCCACCAGCCCGAGCACGCCCGGTCCTACGACACATAACATAGCCTGAACCCAGCGGCGGCGCCGTTCGTGGAACTTCAGAGACAGAGAGTCTGAGCTGAAACTGTTGAAGTCGGCACAGTTTCAGAAATCTGGGTGTCAAACCTGTCCACTCGCAGATTCAGTTGTGCAGTTTGATTTTTGTTACTGTTTTGATCTGATCTCGCTGGAATGGAAGCATATGGTCTCCTTGTCACGACTGACCAGTTAAGAGTGCGACCTGTGTAAACGCCTCCATGCGGCCTGCGTTGCCATTAATGCACCGGCTAGGAGTAGTAGAGTAGCACTGTAGCCAGAACGAGACCAGTGGCGTCGCGCTCACAGGAATCTTGGCGCACGCCTCGTATATGGAGGCGTACGTACGCCCAGTGGCGGAGCTAGGATCAAGCCACGACTCGGGAAAGCCCCAGGCCAATCACTTGGTACAGTATTAAACAGTGTAAAATCTGCTAGAGTAAACAAAGGAGCCAAGCCTCACGACCCAGGCCGCCGCCCGGGCAGCCTGGGGCTTGTCTCCGCCACTGCGTACGCCGTAGATGTCCGGCTCAGCCCACGCCAGGAAAGAAAGTGAAACGACCACTGGAACAAGCCAAGAAAAGCAGGCAGCAGTATCTATCGACAGTCTTTCCCATTCCTGTACGCTTACGTGGACTGGCGATTTTATAAGATGCCCATGAACAGTTAATCTCCAGTCTATATAAAATTATATCAACATCTGGAACACCAAATATTTGTTTCATATGACATATTATATATATTTGATATTGTTGATCTTATCAGATTTTTCTATATATTTGGTCAAACTTAAAAAGTTTGACTTAGGACGATCCCGTAACTTCGATTGTTTTCCTTACATGTTTTCTCCCTGAAAAAAATGAAAGTACGTTGTATACACTGATACTCTTCTCAAAATGTAATTTTGACCATTAATTTCCTATAATAATATTATTATAAACATAACAAATTGTTATATCACAAAATTGTTTTCAGATACAAAGTTACGCATATGATTTCCCACATCCAATTGAAACATTTCAAAAATACAAGTGGCCAGATATTTTAAAAGTTTCTCATCCTTTTAATGGCCAGATACTCATTTCTTCTTGTTGCATTTGATGATGGGGACGTAAAGTGAATATATATTTGGATGTCATGAACATTATCACATATGTGCATTTAGATGATAGAGACGTAAAGTGAATATATATTTGGATGTCATGAACATTATCACATATGTGCATTTAGATGATAGAGACGTAAACAATGAAAACATAACTGAAAGTCATGGCACGTATTTGAATATCAGATGAAAGTTCAAGAACAATTCAAGAAAGCATTTTTTAAAACTAAGAAATAGTAGAAACAAGTACAGAAAATGGTTTTGCAGAAACAGAAATATATAAAATATTTTCCCAGTAAAGATTTACTAGAATAATCAGACAAAAATTAACAATAGACATTGGAACAAAATATTGGTTAAATAATAAGATTTTTATTTTTAAATTAGGGAATACAACAACAAAATATGTCTCATTACAAAATCCGTAGGTTAAATATGTCTCGTTATTATGCATTAGTGAAGTCTCAAAATATTTCATAGCTTTAGTGAAAAATAATATATTACATTATCCTATGGTATTTTTTGCATAACCCACATATTTTCTAATAGCATTTCAACAAAGATATGGCACTTATGTGTATATTAGATAATACCTCACGAAAAACAGGTTATAAAATAAGGAATAAGAAAAATATGAAAACAATTATGTATAGAAAAGCTAGAAATGTTCAAAATAGTTTTCCACTAAATACTTTAGAATAACAACCATACCAAATATGTTAGAAATTTGAAGAAGCTACTGGTGATATAACATAAAGTTTCTACGAAAAAATCATAATTTTAAAATTAATTTTAACTTTAATACAATGTTTAATTTGAATGGACCGTCTGGTTAATTTTTTTCTTGTTCTTATGCATTGTCCTAAAAAATTAACAATTTTACTAAAATATCCTATAGTAAGTACTGGCACTTATGTGTATAAGTTGAAGAAAAATTCACTACGACAGGTTTGTAAACTAACAAACACGAGAAAAAAATAAATAGAAGAATAACTAGAAAATAAATAATATAATTTTATGAAGAAAATGTTGGAAATAATCAAAATTTATTATTTAATACGCAAATAAATTTTTATAAAATTATTAATTTTAACTTCACCGAATTCCTGGGCTACATATTTCTCATTTTTATAAATTAGTAAAGTTCTGGATGTTTAACAACCTTACAAAAATATTATGTTAATTTATTATATATTTGTTCCCATTTACCGACATATTTCTATAACTTATGTGTAACAGATTTTAGTTCCAGAAAATTCAACAAAACATATTTTAACACTAAGAAATACTCGAAAGCAAATATAAAAAACTTATTTATAGAAAATTAGAAATGTATTAAAATAATTTTGCAGTAAATATTTACAAGAGCAAGGATTCGAAATATAAACTAGGATATTTACGTAAATAGCATGAAATTTATGAAAATCAAGGTTATTTGCAAAAAAGAAGCTTACTTAAAATGGGATAATAAATGCAGAATAATTCATTTTAACTTTACTAAATTATTTAGTTAAATATTCTTGGTGTTATGCATTGTAAAGTTACAAATATTTATTAACTTTAGTAGAAAATACGTTAATTCATCATATATTTTTTCTCCATTTACCCGCATATTTTGTAATAACTTTTCAAAAATATCCAAACGTGTGAAAGCATTGCCCTGCAACCGTACTGGAGCAATGGAATCTTTGATATCTTTGTCACCTGAGAGACCAATAATGTTTGATAGCAGAGTTGACAGAGCAAACTTGATTTTGGAATAGTCAAGATACACACAATCATATGAGAACCAGGGCATGGACAATCCAAAATTTCATCTTACTCTTTTGGTAATATTATGTTAACATGCGATTGTTTTTTGCTTGATTAATTAGCTTATGGATCATTAGCTATTTTCAATAATAAGATTAGTTATATTAGAGGAATACCCAGCTAGATATCAATTTTATTTTAAACTAATAATGAAGTAGCGATAATTCCGGTTACGGCATAAAAAGAGTGACGTGCACCTTCTAACCCATAGTCATGTCACATTTGCTAATGTCAGACGGAGAACGTATGTCAACTGTGCACGAAGATTCAGCGCAAATGTTCTGCATGCCTGCTCTCGTCTCTTAGGGCTGGCTCTTCGTTTAAAGACAATTAAGAGACAGTTCATTCTCTATATATGCAGCCTATCTTTTTCCGTTTCTTACTCTGAATCATGTGGAGAATAACCTTTTTGTATATATTTTTCGAACCATGACAAAAAATAAATAAATGATCGATCGGCGTGTAGACGCCACCACTGGCGCATATACTCTTACTCGTTGCCACGTGGTCGCGAAAGGATCAGCAGTGATAAGATTAGAGCTGGCACCTGAAGACCCGGGGCCGTACGTAGGGTCCTCTTGAATATTCCATGCAGTGATTTGTATATGTACACGTCCACACAAACACTAAAATGCTTGCTTGCCAGTCCTTGTAGTCGATCGTACTGCATGCATGCATGGTTTCAAGCTACCGGTCTGTTATGAGCTAGGTGCAATTAATAAATTCGATCCTCCTAGACATAATGGATCCAATTAACGGAAGACATGATATTCATACAATTAATTAGCTGGAAGGTGATGCATGCGCATGAGCTTGGACATAAGCAGCAGCCTTCTAGCCCTCGTCGTCGTCGGAGGTCTTGGAGGCAGCCGCGTCGGAGAGCATCTTCTGGATCCGCTCCATCGTCGCCGCCTCGATGTTCCGCTCCACGCGGTCCCTGTTGTAAGACTCGAAGAACTCCTTGTTCTCCTTCTCCAGCTCTTTCCACACTGCCAGTAAGGTCCATTTTAAGTGATCACACCTCTTACATCGTCTTACATATATTCACATGAAATGACATAAGAAGTGGAGCACTATTCTAGCTAGCTAGTGTAATCTACCCGCCGGCAAAAGATTGTGCAGACAGTTAATAAACGTGGTCTGCGAAGAATCAAGTCAATTTGAGCTGAAGCTGCTAGCATGCAGATATTTCCTTTTATGCGTCTAAATATGATAGCATCATAGCATGAAGACCTAATTAGGCAGGACGTATGTGCTTTGCCCAAACGGCTGGGGCGCACAACCTCCTTTGTCTAAAAATACACCCCATACTATATGCTTTCGCGGTACTTGCATGCAGTAAGGAAGATATACCAGTGGCAGTGACGACCGGGTTGATCTTGGCATGCTTCTCCAGGGCCTCCATGCACCCCTCCTTGTTGAGGTTGAAGCAAATGCACTTCTCTATCAGATGGTGCACCTGGAATCAATCAATTAATGGCAACGCACAAAGATTCTAATTACAACCTAGGTAGCATCACCTGATGGACATACACGCACATCCGATCTATGGGCGCTTATATAGAAATAATAAACGCTAGCTACACATACCATTCTGATGTAGGAAGCCGAGGATGAGTCGCCCATGGCGGATGAACTTGGAAGGCAGGTGCCGTGCTGACGCCGAGTAGAACCAACGGGATAGACTGATAGAGTGGTAGCTGTGGGCGCAACGAAGGCTGGCGATGAGGTAGAAATAGGGGAGGCGGGGGAGGGGGACGTGGAAGGGTTGGCACGTGGGCGCCGCCTCCCCATTGGCGGAGAGGTGGACGGGCAGATTTTTCCGGGCCCGCGCCTCGCTCTCGCCTGCTCTTCTGTGGCTGGAGAGTGTGGGCGAATGGCGCCGATCGGCCGGGCGACCCCGGCCGGCTATGGCGCTAAGAACTAATTGTTGCTTCACCGTTTCTTCCTTGGCGTCTAGCCTGCGGCTCCTGTGCTCGTGGTCTTTTTACTTGGATAGAAATTAACGGCTGGTATGTCATTTCTTCCTCTCTTTTCTCTCTCTCGAAACTGTGTGAAAATTTGAGGTTTGACAGGGCTCGTCCTCTAACTTTCATCGTGTCTATTAGACCTACGTGTGTTTCTAAAGGGAAGGAGCTGAGTTGACTTCCGAGACAACACAAAGGTCGACGTATGGTGCTAATGAACTTCCACGTGCCATTGCCGACACACGCCCCATGTTACTTACTTGGACTTAATTTGGTTCAGAGATGAGTTCTTTTTCTTTTCTTTTTTGTGAGGAGACCTGAGTTCTTTTATCACAAGAAAAAAACTCTAATCATCTATCTATTCCACTGGTGCTTTTGTTGGAGTCTACCGTGAAATTTTCCTTTCTAGCAACCAGCAGCCAGCAGCCAGCAGGAGCGAGGAGCTCCGCATTTTCCTTGGATAGTTGAATCCGGCCTTTCTTGGTCGTTTGGAAAAAGGAGCCCCACATCTTCATTACTAAGGAATTAAGCAAAAACTAGATAAAAATCATATGCTAAAAGTACAAACCAAGCAGAGTATGACGAAAGAAAAAATGGGCCAAAGCGGTACAAACATACTATTAGACAAAAACGCGCTGCCAATACACATATAGACAACAGAAATAGGAGCCAAGCCACGCGCTCCTCCGCAAGCAGACTCATGTGCATCAACCCCTACATACATAGCTATGTCTAGCATCGACCCCCACTATGAGAAGAAGAGAAGACACGGCCGATGAAGAGAAGCACCCTAGGTACGCCACTATAGCAAAACATAAGGGTTGCAAAACCCCGACCCCACCTTACACCACTGATGAAGTACCCATAGCACCGACATGACACTGCGCCCCCTACCAAGCAGGCTAGATTGGCATGGCCCGTGCCACATAGCAAAAGAGAATCCCAGTACATGCAACCGATTAGAAGTCGCACCACCACATACCAACCGTGCACCGCACCACAACTGCCGCAAGGAAAAAAAGAAGGTGCATGAGCTGATCTAGGTCATTCAAGGTGGGATGAAGATGTATATTTGCTTCTTTATTACTATGAGATATGCTATTAAGCTGTTTCATGTACATTCTAGAGAGAGGAAAAAATCTTCTAGTAGACAAGTCATATGATTTACTCTCCAGGTGCAAATCTTGTAAGTAGACAAGTCATATGATATTACTATGAGTAGTACGAGAGTGGCGTTTTGGCACATGGGAGCGCGTGCTCTTGGTTTTTAAAATGTGTTTTAACATATTTTGAAATGTCAAAAAAATCCAAACAAAATTTTGGCATGTACATCTCGATATTGTACATGCTGACAAAATCGTTTCGTGAAAAAATGACAAGTTATGTGTCGCCTGTAAAAAAGACAAAATCCGATGTTAAAAAGTGCTTTTCACAAGACATCCTTTTGTCTTTTTTACACAAGCCACAAAAAATAACGCTCCGAAACTTGAGATGCACACATATAATGTCGAGATGTATCCGCCGAATTTTTGTATGAATTTTTTTCACACTTTGAACTATTATTCAAAAAAGATTAATTCATTTGGTTGAACCAAGGGCCAGAGGGTGACAGAATTGCATTGTAAAGACCGCACTTTTTTCTGATAGCATGATTGGATGTTGCGTGGTTGCAGACCACAAGCGTACTACAGATTCGGAAACCGCAGAAGAACCGACCTAGCTATCTCCGGAAGGAGGAAACTATCTCGTGCATGTAGATAACATGGCCCACCGCGCAGTGACCAAAGATCAAGTCCCATAAGATCGCGTGGTGGCCCACCTAACCAAAATGTAGCCAACCGCTGCCCAGAAACAGATCCCGGATCTATGGAAGGCCCCGGGAACGGACACACACGTACGTAGCAAAAAAAGAAGGAAGCCCAAAAGGAAAACGAAGAAATAAAAAAAAGTGTGACCTAAAATGTTCACTCCCATGATGGATCCGACTATTCTACGATCTATACTACTACAAGTGTGCAACGATCTGCGTGATATAGAGTGGCAATGCATGCCTGTCCTCGTCGGGTAGGCGTTAATTGCACCAGATACAAAAAGCCTTAAATGCACTGAGGTTGACCATGAACAGCCCGTGGATAACGTCCAGGCATGCATGAACTCGTAGGAACGCGCAACAACCATGGGTGGGATGGGATGCATAGTGCATCAGGCATGTAGCGATGGAGCTATACCCAGTATGTTAATACGTATTGATAGCCAGGCAGTTGAATCAAGCTCTGCCTTGTAATAGTTCCTCCCATATTTGTCCCCTAACCCTAGGAGCCTAGGGTAAACTCCCCCCTCTAGGCTTCATCGGCGGCTGGTGGAGGGGAGGGGAATCCTGTCACGTGCCTCCGCTTCGGTTAATAATTTAGGTTAGAGTTTTTAGTCCCTGCAGGTGCGGCGGTCGGGCGGATAGCGACACTTCTTCTTCGAGTTTGTTTTTGGGCTCGGATCCTTCTTGAGTTCGTCCATCTGAACATAGTCAACGGAGCTCCGATGTAGACTCCTGTCATCTCTTTGGGGTGGCGAGGTTAGGGTTTCTCTCATGTGATGAGATTTGGTGGCAGGTGCTTCAGGTCTATGCAAGGGTTCAGTTGCGGTTCCAGTGTGCTGGTCCTTAGAGGCACGTGCACAAGGACTTCCCGGTTCTGATCAACAAGATCAAGCCGGCTCCGGTAGGGGAGCGGCGTGACAGTAGTGGTTGTTCGGTGGTCTCCGAATTTCATATAATTTTTATTATGGTCGTTTTAACAACAGATCTGATCGTTTTCGAAAAAAATCTGCCTTGTAATAACCGCTCGAAATGTGTGGTTAGCTATCTTAAAAGAAAATTACCCGCAAAAGAAAGCTATCTTAAAAAATATGCCTTGTAATTAAATGTTCAACGGACTAGGTGAAAGTGAAACTACTCTGTACATTTGTAAATATTTCATTTAATTTATAAAATTATAGTACAATCTTAGAAGGATCGGTCTAGCGTTTTCGGGTAGAAAAACGGAATAGGTGAAACGAGGCGGACCGACATGAATATTCTGCCTGCGTTCACGAAAGGGGGATAGGGTAATCCACACTTCCGTCAGCAGCAGGAAGTATCTCCTGATTGCTCACGCGTGACATGGCACAAACTGATTGGCCTCCTGAATTGCATGCGGGGAGGGCAAATAATAATTGGCCTGCGACACACAGGGACAATGCAGCAGGTACTACAGTCGTACCGTACGTACTGACCGCTGGCTGCTACAAAATGGGCGCGCCTATAGTTGGCCGGTTCCACCCACTCATTCGATTCACACCACCAATATGCATGGCCGGACCGTGAAACGATTACCACGAGCTGTACCCTCTCGATCGTTTTGGCAACTAGTACGCCAACAGTGTTACCCTAAGTACATGTTTAGTCAAAGCCGCATAAGACCATGGAGGTGGGATCAATGTCAAGTTCCTAAATACTCGTACAAGTCATTTTAGAGATTCTAACATGGACTACATGCATACGGAGCAAAATGAGTGAATCTACACTTTAAAATATGTCTATATACATCCGCATGTAGTACGTATTGAAATCTTTAAAATGTCTTATATTTAGAAACGGAGGGAGTAGAAGTCAGTGGCAAATTTTGCAAGACAAAGTGAATCAGATGTAGTTGAGTGGAGCAGGAGGAGTGCTGATTTGTGCAGTCGGTTGTCTTCTTTCCCAATATCCTAGCAGAAACAAGTGTTTGGTGGAGGAGCAACAGTGTGCTGGACAATTTGCTGGAACACTCACAATGTTGCTCCGGTTTAGGCAGAAGTTTCCTGAAGATCCTGCAACGGTTGTGTTTAATCTATCTGGTCACATTTGGCATTTTATCCTGGACAATGTTGTACTCCTAGAAGGAACAAAGAGCGAAGAAGTTTCAAAGAGTGCGCAGAGATGCATGATCAAACTGGTGATCCCGAAGGCTCCGTCGAAGAGGATGATCATGCGGTGACGATTCCCCTACGGTGGCATTTCAGCATTATATGCTTGTTCTGTGGTTGATAATGCTCCCCTGATGCACTTTTGTTTCTGTGCTATCACATGCTGAGCTAGTGTTGGCTGTATTGTAGATATACGTGCGTAGAAACTAGGAACTGATATCACTTTACTTTCGGTTAAACTCATGCACCGGCGTTTTATCCCAAAGTCTAAACTATGGACAAGAGCATGCAATATAGTAGTATTTCATTAGTTGTGGCGTAATATAATCTAGGAGTGCTTCGAATTAGGTAGGGTCAGCTAATATCGCGTGTGTTTGCTATAATCTACGACCTGATTTCCAACAAATAACAAGAGCTAGTACTAGGCTACTAGCAGCTAGGCAAGAATCATGGAATGCTCGAATGGACTTTTCACCTGCTTGATACGATCGACGATACATGCATGCGCGTGATTCCCTCTGCACCCCAGCCCAGGGATACATGCATGAACAGGCTGACGCGTGAGATCGATCTCCTATTCTCATCGTCTACCTGATCCTATCCGATCCGTAGCATCCACCGTCCCCGAGCACGACGCACTGTGGATCACAAGTCGCCGATCGATTGATCGACCGGTGCCGCGGCTTGCTAGCTCCGAGGGGTCGACCGGCGCGCGCCAGACAAGGGACCTGAGGACATGCAGGAGTCCGGCCAAGAGCTAGCTACCTAGATTGTTTCGCTAAAGCTAGTGTACGGGTAGCGCGGTGACCTCCCGGCCACACGTCGGAGGCAAGATTATTCCACCCCGGCCAGTGGCGCTGGGTACGAGCAGCGCGTATCTAGCGGCACGCGCGCGTGCGTGGTGCAATGTACCTATACAATAGACTATACCTCACCTCTGGTATTGGGAGCTTGTCGTTAACCGGCGGTGCTACAAGGAATTAGGGTTGTTGCGCCTCGTTGAAACACATGTAAGATTGTTCCTACTTTTGCAGGTGCATTGCTTTGAATCCAAGATTCAATAAATTATGAAGTAACTCTCACAACTCCTCCCATAATATAATACCTTTTTACACTACACTAGTGTTAAAAACGCTCTTATATTATGAAACAGAGGGAGTAAGAATTATAATACTTTTTTCTGGAGACATCTCCTCCGCAACATCAATCTTTGCATGATGAAATATTTTAGTAAAGAGACTGCAATTGGATTGGAAAATCATTACTGTTACTTGTTTACATGCACGACTTGATTACCGATAAAGATTTCTGAAATCCCCTTGAGTCGCCCATTCAAAAAGATTCCAACTCTACAAAAAATCAAACCAATAGCATAAAATCTCATCAGATCCGAATAATCATCTCTATGAAGACATAGAGTTCTCTTTCTCCACGGCACCCCCACGAAAAAATGGAGTAATTATTCGAAAAAGACTATGATGACTGCTAGATGTCGACGAAGACTCTATAATTTCGAAGATCGGAGGCCCCCCCCCCCCCCCCACCTCCTAACGCTAAAACAACATCTAAAGAAGATGGGACAAAAAAATTCCTTACGATGGCTGCTAGAATTCCTTCGTCTCCTTGCGAGAACGGGTTTCCTTTCTCCTCTTGTGCATAGCGTCGTGGAGCAACTTGTGTATGTAGTTTAGGATCAGGCATATATGCGGTGAGCAGTCTCCAAATCATTCAAATTATATGTTGAGTATATAAGCAATTTTTTGATTAAATTAATCCAAAAATAAATCATGAGCATGACGTAAACAGTACTAAGCACAGAATGATATTTGATCATATAATCATGTGCTAGGCAAATAGTAGAAAAATCTACACAAATAGCTAGTACTGCATACACGAAAATAAACAGGAGCGGGAAAAATGCGTTATACCCTCCAGTAGGTCAAGATGAAGCCGCGGCGACGGCGTCGGCGTCGGTCTCCTTGGCGGCCTTCTTGTCAGCAACGGCCTTCTTGGCAGCGAGTCGGTTAGCTTCGGTGGCGGTGGACATGGTGAGGACAAAGGCGACGTGGCCGTAGATGAAGTAGTGGATGTAGATGGATGACGGTGAGCAGTCGCGTAGGTGACGCTCCCCAAACACCTAATTGCCTCTCTCCTGTACATGATCTCAAGGGGCAGGGTTTCGGAGGCCTACTCTCCCGTACAGTCATGCACTCGATGGACGGGATGGGATCATCGGCAGCAGGAGCAGGGAGTGGAATGATGATGGGCAATGCGCATGGAGGCAGAGCAGATGTGATGCGTTCTTCGTGGCGGCCAGAGTTCGCCGACACCTCCAATATATAGGCGTTGCCGGGTGGAGAAACATGGGCTGGACCCACGTTCGAGTCGGTAACGGCTCATGATCTGACGTCTCAGATCGTGGCTCGTCCGTTAAGAACTCTCCATTCCTGACCGGCAAAAAATAAGTGCAAGCGCACAAGTGACACAGGCCAGAGCTCGGTTCAACTCCTTCACGAAACATACGAGCGCGGGTGGCTGAGGAGGAGCGTGCGGAAATCACTTATCTTCTCAAGCTCCAATAGCATTTGGTGTGGAAGAAGAACACTTATAAAGAGGTCCAACTCTTTCTCCAAATTCGGGATGATACTAAACTTCCACCACTTTCCTTGCCATGACACCTATATGGACCCTTAGAGATTTTTCTGAAATTGTTGGATGGGCCTACAGCCCGCCCCATATTTCAACATTATATATGGCGATGCTGCTACATGGGAGCTCCTATCTGCCGCATGTGACGGCAAATAGTAGCTTGATGCACAAACGAATAGCCACCTGGGCCTGCCCAACGGCGGGCCTCCGCTGTTCGAAATTCCAAAAATAAGTGTTGTTGTTGGGAGTCTAACACAAGACAATCCGCTCTAAGGAGCGGGAGCCTAGCCACCCCAACATAAAAAACTTTCATGATTAATAAGTAGCGCGACGTTCTAAGAGACAACATTAGATTTTAAATGTTTTTTGAAAATTCAAACGCGTTATTTTGTTGTTGAAAAACTAAATACTTATTGAAACAAGACCATTTTTCAACATTGTTAGCAAAATTTTGAAAACACAAAAAATCTTCAAAAAATTGGAACACATTTTCAAATTTTGAAAAAAGTGCACTGAAACTATGAACAATTTTTCAAAAACATGAACAAATTTTCAAACTCTGAAATTTTATGAAAAGAAAATAATTTTTGAAATTGCGATTGTTTTTTGAATAACATGAACAAAACTTTGAAACTTTGACTTCTTTTGAAAACGTGAACAAATTTCAATATTAGAACACTTTTAGAAAAGGAGAACAATTTTTGCAAACATGAATAAAATCAGGAATTTCTGAAAAAAATGAAAACGCGAACAAATTCTGAAAAATGAGATTTTTTTGAAATTACGAACAAATTTTGAAAACATTATCAAAATTTTGAAACTTCAATTTTTCTAGAAGGCATGAACAAAATTTCAAAATTCTGAACTTTTTGGGGAAACACGAACAATTTTTAAAACTTGAACAAAGTTTGGAGTTTTTGAACAATTTTTGTAAAAAAATGAACAAAATTTGAATATTGTTAACATTTTTGAACTTCATGATTATAAGAAAAGCAAATAGAAAATATAAACTTGAAAAATATTAAAAAATGAAAAAAGAAATAGAAAAAAGAAAAACGAAAAAAAGATATAAAGCCGAAAAATGAATGAAAGAAAAGGACCGAAAGAAAACCAAAAAACCGGTATAAAAAAATCTGGTTGAGGGAACCTTCTAAAAGGCTCCCAAAACTGGCTGCCTCTCTCTCTATGGGGAAGTGGGCCGGCCCAACTCTCGCGCTCCGGGGGATCGCCTGGGCGAATGCTCGACAGTTTGACTTAGCAAGCGTCAAATAGGATTTCCCTGCTACTGCGAATTGAACCAGGCTAGTTAGCTCCAACAACAAAGCCGATCCGGTGCCTACTCTTTAAATAAGCTCTGATAATTGAGAGCAACTAGTTGAGGAGCACTCCTTCGGGAGCCACACAACGATAAGCGTCACTTGGCACATTCTCAGCCGCCCGCCACATGTCGCGCTCTGAACGCTCCCTCCTGAATTTTTTCGCACACGTTTTCGACTTTCTATACTTTTTTTTGCGATGTTTTGGTTTTTCATCGGTGTTCTTCTTTGCACAAAAAACACGTTTTTTTTCTTTCACGAGAGTCACGGGTTTGCTTCTGTGAGAGGCACGATTTTGCTTTTGTCAAAGTGACGGCCATGCCTCATGGAAACGAAAAAAAATATGTTTTCTGTTTTTCTTCCTTTTCGCGAGAGGCATGGTTGTGCTTTCGCGAGAGTCACGGCCGTGCCTCTCGAAAGCGAAAAAACGCGTTTTCTGTTTTTTTTCTTTCACAAGAGGCACGGTTTTGCTTCCGCAGACATGATTGTGCTTTCCCGAGAGTCACGGCCGTGCCTCTCGAAAACGAAAAAAACGCATTTTCTGTTTTTTTCCTTCCGCAAGAGGTACGGTTGTGCTTTCGCGAGAGGCACGACCGTGCCTCTCGGAAACGAAAAAAATGTGTTTTTTGTTTTTTTCCTTCCGCGACATGCACGACTTTGCTTCCAAGAGAGGCATGGTTGTCATTTGCAAGAGGCACGGGCGTGTCTGTTTCGGAAAGGGAAAAAACCCGTGCTTTCGGTTCGGTTTTTTCGTCCGGTCTTTTTCATGAAAAAAAGTTCGTGAAAACCTATCAACATGGGATCTAGTTTTGAAAATCTCGACACGAGGAATCCAACGGTGAAAACGGTTCGAGAATTAGACGCACGGTTTAAGAGATAAAATATTTTGAATAAATGGATTTTTGAAAAAAGGGAAAACTCCCAGCTTGCGACAAGTGACGCACATGCAGCGCGTCACTTGTCGCAACCTGGAAAGGTGGGAGTGATCTTTGCAATGAGTACTCATTAATTAGTGATTTCACTGATAATTGTGGCATTAATGAAAATGAGCAGAGAAGACAATAATAACAAAGAAATTGGATTTGCGTTTCTGAATTTTTGCACTCGCAGCCACGACACAGGGATACAATCTAAGAGCAACTCTAACTGACCCCGCATCCGCCCCCGACCCGCAAAATAACCGCCAAAATGCGGATACGGGCCGGAAAGCCTGCCCGACCAGACTCCGCATCCCGCCCCGGCTCGCAAAAATTTTTAGGGGGCGCGGCAAATTCCCGACCCCAACCCGGGAAAACACGGGTTTCCCCCTCACGGCTGCGGTGCCCTGCTGTTGGAAATGTGCCCTAGAGGCAATAATAAAAGGTTATTATTATATTTCTTTGTTCATGATAATTGTCTATTATTCATGCTATAATTGTATTGTCCGGAAATCGTAATACATGTGTGAATACATAGACCACAACGTGTCCCTAGTAAGCCTCTAGTTGACTAGCTCGTTGATCAACAGATAGTCATGGTTTCCTGACTATGGACATTGGATGTCATTGATAACGGGATCACATCATTAGGAGAATGATGTGATGGACAAGACCCAATCCTAAGCATAGCATAAAAGATCGTGTAGTTTCGTTTGCTAGAGCTTTTCCAATGTCAAGTATCTTTTCCTTAGACCATGATATCGTGCAACTCCCGGATACCGTAGGAGTGCTTTGGGTGTGCCAAACGTCACAACGTAACTGGGTGACTATAAAGGTGCACTACGGGTATCTCCGAAAGTGTCTGTTGGGTTGGCACAGATCGAGACTGGGATTTGTCACTCCGTGTGACGGAGAGGTATCTCTGGGCCCACTCGGTAATGCATCATCATAATGAGCTCAATGTGACTAAGGCGTTAGTCACGGGATCATGCATTGCGGTACGAGTAAAGAGACTTGCCGGTAACGAGATTGAACAAGGTATTGGGATACCGACGATCGAATCTCGGGCAAGTAACATACCGATTGACAAAAGGAATTGCATACGGATTGATTGAATCCTCGACACCGTGGTTCATCCGATGAGATCATCGTGGAACATGTGGGAGCCAACATGGGTATCCAGATCCCGCTGTTGGTTATTGACCGGAGAGGCGTCTCGGTCATGTCTGCATGTCTCCCGAACCCGTAGGGTCTACACACTTAAGGTCCGGTGACGCTAGGGTTGTAGAGATATATGTATGCGGAAACCCGAAAGTCCGGATGAGATCCCGGACGTCACGAGAGGTTCCGGAATGGTCCGGAGGTGAAGAATTATATATAGGAAGTCCAGTTTCGGCCACCGGGAAAGTTTCGGGGGTTACCGGTATTGTACCGGGACCACCGGAAGGGTCCCGGGGGTCCATCGGGTGGGGCCACCTGTCCCGGAGGGCCCCGTGGGCTGAAGGTGGAAGGGAACCAGCCCTTAGTGGGCTGGGGCGCCCCCCTTGGGCCTCCCCCCTGCGCCTAGGGTTGGGAACCCTAGGGGGGAGCTTCCCCCTTGCCTTGGGGGGCAAGGCACCCCTTCCCCCCCACTTGGCCGCCGCCCCCCTTGGAGATCCCATCTCCCAGGGCTGGCGCACCCCCCCAGGGGCCTATATAAAGGGGGGGGGAGGGAGGGCAGCAACACAACAGCCTTGGGCGCCTCCCTCCTCCCCTGCAACACCTCTCTCTCTCTCTCTCGTAGAAGCTCGGCGTAGCCCTGCGGAGACCCGCTACATCCACCACCACGCCGTCGTGCTGCTGGATCTCCATCAACCTCTCCTTCCCCTTGCTGGATCAAGAAGGAGGAGACGTCGCTGCACCGTACGTGTGTTGAACGCGGAGGTGCCGTCCGTTCGGCACTCGGTCATCGGTGATTTGGATCGCGGCGAGTACGACTCCGTCATCCACGTTCATTGGAACGCTTCCGCTCACGATCTACAAGGGTATGTAGATGCACTCCCTTCCCCTCGTTGCTAATATACTCCATAGATGCATCTTGGTGAACGTAGGAAAATTTTAAAATTATGCTACGATTCCCAACAGTGGCATCATGAGCCAGGCCTATGCGTAGTTACTATGCACGAGTAGAACACAAAGCAGTTGTGGGCGTTGAGTTTGCCAATTCTTCTTGCCGCTACTAGTCGTTTCTTGTTTCGGCGGCATTGTAGGATGAAGCGGCCCGGACCGACCTTACACGTACGCTTACGTGAGACAGGTTCCACCGACTGACATGCACTAGTTGCATAAGGTGGCTAGCGGGTGTCTGTCTCTCCTACTTTAGTCGGAACAGATTCGATGAAAAGGGTCCTTATGAAGGGTAAATAGAAATTGGCAAATCACGTTGTGGTCATACGTAGGTAAGAAATCGTTCTTGCTAGAAACCTACAAACCACGTAAAAAACTTGCAACAACAATTAGAGGACGTCTAACTTGTTTTTGCAGCAAGTGCTATGTGATGTGATATGGCCAGAAGATGTGATGAATGATATATGTGATGTATGAGATTGATCATATTCTTGTAATAGGATTCACGACTTGCATGTCGATGAGTATGACAACCGGCAGGAGCCATAGGAGTTGTCTTTATTATTTTGTATGACCTGCGTGTCATTGAATAACGCCATGTAAATTACTTTACTTTGTTGCTAAACGCGTTAGCCATAGAAGTAGAAGTAATCGTTGGCGTGACGACTTCATGAAGACACAATGATGGAGATCATGGTGTCATGCCGGTGACAAAGATGATCATGGTGCCCCGAAGATGGAGATCAAAGGAGCATAATGATATTGGCCATATCATGTCACTATTTGATTGCATGTGATGTTTATCAAGTTTTTGCATCTTATTTGCTTGGAACGACGGTAGCAAGTAGGATGATCCCTTATAATAATTTCAAGAAAGTGTTCACCCTAACTGTGCACCGTTGCGAAGGTTCGTTGTTTCGAAGCACCACGTGATGATCGGGTGTTATAGATTCTAACGTTCGAATACAACGGGTGTTGACGAGCCTAGCATGTACAGACATGGCCTCGGAACACAGGCAATACACTTAGGTTGACTTGACGAGCCTAGCATGTACAGACATGGCCTCGGAACACGGAGGACCGAAAGGTCGAGCATGAGTCGTATAGAAGATACGATCAACATGGAGATGTTCACCGGTCTTGACTAGTCCGTCTCACGTGATGATCGGACACGGCCTAGTTAAAGCTCGGATCATGTTTCACTTAGATGACGAGAGGGATGTCTATCTGAGTGGGAGTTCATTAAATAATTTGATTATATGAACTTAATTATCATGAACTTAGTCTAAAATCTTTACACTATGTCTTGTAGATCAAATGGCCAACGTTGTCCTCAATTTCAACGCGTTCCTAGAGAAAACCAAGCTGAAAGATGATGGCAGCAATTATATGGACTGGGTCCGGAACCCGAGGCTCATCCTCATAGTAGCCAAGAAAGATTATGTCTTAGAAGCACCGCTAGGTGAAGCACCAATCCCTGAGAACCAAGACGTTATGAACGCTTGGCAGTAGCGTGCTGATGATTACTCCCTCGTTCAGTGCGGCATGCTTTACAGCTTCGAACCGGGTCTCCAAAAGCGTTTTGAGAAACATGGAGCATATGAGATGTTCGAGGAGCTGAAACTGGTTTTTCAAGCTCATGCCCGGGTCGAGAGATATGAAGTCTCCGACAAGTTCTTCAACTGTAAAATGGAGGAGAACAGTTCTGATAGTGAGCACATACTCAGAATGTCTGGGTTACACAACCGCTTGACTCAGCTGGGAGTTAATCTCCCGGATGACGCGGTCATTGACAGAATCCTCCAGTCGCTTCCACCAAGCTACAAGAGCTTTGTGATGAACTTCAATATGCAGGGGATGGAAAAGACCATTCCTGAGGTATATTCAATGCTGAAATCAGCTGAGGTAGAGATCAGAAAAGAACATCAAGTGTTGATGGTGAATAAAACCACTAAGTTCAAGAAGGGCAAGGGTAAGAAGAACTTCAAGAAGGACGGCAAGGGAGTTGCCGCGCCCGGTAAGCCAGTTGCCGGGAAGAAGTCAAAGAATGGACCCAAGCCCGAGACTGAGTGCTTTTATTGCAAGGGAAGTGGTCACTGGAAGCGGAACTGCCCCAAATATTTAGCGGACAAGAAGAAGGCCGGCAACACCCAAGGTATATGTGATATACAAGTAATTGATGTGTACCTTACCAGTACTCGTAGTAGCTCCTGGGTATTTGATACCGGTGCGGTTGCTCATATTTGTAACTCAAAACAGGAACTACGGAATAAACGGAGACTGGCAAAGGACGAGGTGACGATGCGCGTCGGGAATGGTTCCAAGGTCGATGTGATCGCCGTCGGCACGCTACCTCTGCATCTACCCACGGGATTAGTTTTAAACCTCAATAATTGTTATTTAGTGCCAGCTTTGAGCATGAACATTGTATCTGGATCTCGTTTAATTCGAGATGGCTACTCATTTAAATCCGAGAATAATGGTTGTTCTATTTATTTGAGAGATATGTTTTATGGTCATGCCCCGCTGGTCAATGGTTTATTTTTGATGAATCTCGAACGTGATGTTACACATGTTCATAGTGTGAATACCAAAAGATGTAAAGTTGATAACGATAGTCCCACATACTTGTGGCACTGCCGCCTTGGTCACATTGGTGTCAAGCGCATGAAGAAGCTCCATGCAGATGGACTTTTGGAGTCTCTTGATTACGAATCATTTGACACGTGCGAACCATGCCTCATGGGTAAGATGACCAAGACTCCGTTCTCCGGAACAATGGAGCGAGCAACCAACTTATTGGAAATCATACATACCGATGTGTGTGGTCCAATGAGTGTTGAGGCTCACGGAGGATATCGTTATGTTCTCACTCTCACTGATGATTTAAGTAGATATGGATATGTCTACCTAATGAAACACAAGTCTGAAACCTTTGAAAAGTTCAAGGAATTTCAGAGTGAAGTTGAGAATCAACGTGACAGGAAAATAAAATTCTTACGATCAGATCGTGGTGGAGAATATTTAAGTCACGAGTTTGGTGCACACTTAAGGAAATGTGGAATAGTTTCACAACTCACGCCGCCTGGAACACCTCAGCGAAACGGTGTGTCCGAACGTCGTAATCGCACTCTATTGGATATGGTGCGATCTATGATGTCTCTTACCGATTTACCGCTCTTATTTTGGGGTTATGCTTTAGAGACTGCCGCATTCACTTTAAATAGGGCTCCGTTGAAATCAGTTGAGACGACACCGTATGAATTATGGTTTGGGAAGAAACCTAAGCTGTCGTTTCTAAAAGTTTGGGGATGCGATGCTTATGTCAAGAAACTTCAACCTGAAAAGCTCGAACCCAAATCAGAAAAATGCGTCTTCATAGGATACCCTAAGGAAACTATTGGGTACACCTTCTACCTCAGATCCGAAGGCAAGATCTTCGTTGCCAAGAACGGGTCCTTTCTAGAGAAGGAGTTTCTCTCGAAAGAATTGAGTGGGAGGAAAGTGGAACTTGATGAGGTGATAGTCACCCCTTCCGAACCGGAAAGTAGCGCAGCGCAGGAAAATGTTCCTGTGGTGCCTACACCGACTGGGGAGGAAGTTAATGATGATGATCATGAAGCTACAGATCAAGTCACTGAACTTCGTAGGTCCACAAGGACACTTTCCGCACCAGAGTGGTACGGCAACCCTGTCCTGGAAATCATGTTGTTAGACAACGGTGAACCTTCGAACTATGAAGAAGCGATGGCGGGCCCGGATTCCGACAAATGGCTAGAAGCCATGAAATCCGAGATAGAATCCATGTATGAAAACAAAGTATGGACTTTGACTAACTTGCCCGATGAGCGGCGAGCCATAGAAAACAAATGGATCTTTAAGAAGAAGACGGACGCGGATGGTAATGTGACCATCTACAAAGCTCGACTTGTCGCTAAGGGTTATCGACAAGTTCAAGGGGTTGACTACGATGAGACTTTCTCACCCGTAGCGAAGCTGAAGTCCGTCCGAATCATGTTAGCAATTGCCGCATACTATGATTATGAGATATGGCAGATGGACGTCAAAACGGCATTCCTTAACGGCTTCCTTAAGGAAGAGTTGTATATGATACAGCCGGAAGGTTTTGTCGATCCTAAGAATGCTAACAAAGTATGCAAGCTCCAGCGCTCAATTTATGGGCTGGTGCAAGCATCTCGGAGTTGGAACATTCGCTTTGATGAGATGATCAAAGCGTTTGGGTTTACACAGACTTATGGAGAAGCCTGTGTTTACAAGAAAGTGAGTGGGAGCTCCGTAGCATTTCTCATATTATAGGTGGATGACATACTATTGATGGGAAATGATATAGAATTCTTGGAAAGTATAAAGGCCTATTTGAATAAGTGTTTTTCAATGAAGGACCTTGGAGAAGCTGCTTATATATTAGGCATCAAGATCTATAGAGATAGATCAAGACGCCTCATTGGTCTTTCACAAAGTACATACCTTGACAAGATATTGAAGAAGTTCAATATGGATCAGTCCAAGAAGGGGTTCTTGCCTGTATTGCAAGGTGTGCAATTGAGCACGGCTCAATGCCCGACCACGGCAGAAGATATAGAAGAGATGAGTGTCATCCCCTATGCCTCGGCCATAGGGTCTATTATGTATGCCATGCTGTGTACCAGACCTGATGTAAACCTTGCCGTAAGTTTGGTAGGAAGGTACCAAAGTAATCCCGGCAAGGAACACTGGACAGCGGTCAAGAATATCCTGAAGTACCTGAAGAGGACTAAGGATATGTTTCTCGTTTATGGAGGTGATGAAGAGCTCGTCGTAAAGGGTTACGTCGACGCTAGCTTCGACGCAGATCTGGATGACTCGAAGTCACAGACCGGATACGTGTATATTTTGAATGGAGGAGCAGTAAGCTGGTGCAGTTGCAAGCAAAGCGTCGTGGCGGGATCTACATGTGAAGCGGAATACATGGCAGCCTCGGAGGCAGCACAGGAAGCAGTCTGGATGAAGGAGTTCATTACCGACCTAGGGGTGATTCCCAATGCGTCGGGCCCGATGACTCTCTTCTGTGACAACACTGGAGCTATTGCCCTTGCGAAGGAGCCCAGGTTTCACAGGAAGACCAGGCATATCAAGCGTCGCTTCAACTCCATTCGTGAAAGTGTTCAAAATGGAGACATAGATATTTGTAAAGTACACACGGACCTGAATGTAGCAGATCCGTTGACTAAACCTCTCCCTAGGGCAAAACATGATCAACACCAGGACGCAATGGGTGTTCGATTCATCACAATGTAACTAGATTATTGACTCTAGTGCAAGTGGGACACTATTGGAAATATGCCCTAGAGGCAATAATAAAAGGTTATTATTATATTTCTTTGTTCATGATAATTGTCTATTATTCATGCTATAATTGTATTGTCCGGAAATCGTAATACATGTGTGAATACATAGACCACAACGTGTCCCTAGTAAGCCTCTAGTTGACTAGCTCGTTGATCAACAGATAGTCATGGTTTCCTGACTATGGACATTGGATGTCATTGATAACGGGATCACATCATTAGGAGAATGATGTGATGGACAAGACCCAATCCTAAGCATAGCATAAAAGATCGTGTAGTTTCGTTTGCTAGAGCTTTTCCAATGTCAAGTATCTTTTCCTTAGACCATGAGATCGTGCAACTCCCGGATACCGTAGGAGTGCTTTGGGTGTGCCAAACGTCACAACGTAACTGGGTGACTATAAAGGTGCACTACGGGTATCTCCGAAAGTGTCTGTTGGGTTGGCACGGATCGAGACTGGGATTTGTCACTCCGTGTGATGGAGAGGTATCTCTGGGCCCACTCGGTAATGCATCATCATAATGAGCTCAATGTGACTAAGGCGTTAGTCACGGGATCATGCATTGCGGTACGAGTAAAGAGACTTGCCGGTAACGAGATTGAACAAGGTATTGGGATACCGACGATCGAATCTCGGGCAAGTAACATACCGATTGACAAAGGGAATTGCATACGGATTGATTGAATCCTCGACACCGTGGTTCATCCGATGAGATCATCGTGGAACATGTGGGAGCCAACATGGGTATCCAGATCCCGCTGTTGGTTATTGACCGGAGAGGCGTCTCGGTCATGTCTGCATGTCTCCCGAACCCGTAGGGTCTACACACTTAAGGTCCGATGACGCTAGGGTTGTAGAGATATATGTATGCGGAAACCCGAAAGTCCGGATGAGATCCCGGACGTCACGAGAGGTTCCGGAATGGTCCGGAGGTGAAGAATTATATATAGGAAGTCCAGTTTCGGCCACCGGGAAAGTTTCGGGGGTTACCGGTATTGTACCGGGACCACCGGAAGGGTCCCGGGGGTCCACCGGGTGGGGCCGCCTGTCCCGGAGGGCCCCGTGGGCTGAAGGTGGAAGGGAACCAGCCCTTAGTGGGCTGGGGTGCCCCCCTTGGGCCTCCCCCCCTGCGCCTAGGGTTGGGAACCCTAGGGGGGGAGCTTCCCCCTTGCCTTGGGGGGCAAGGCACCCCTTCCCCCCCACTTGGCCGCCACCCCCCTTGGAGATCCCATCTCCCAGGGCTGGCGCACCCCCCCAGGGGCCTATATAAAGGGGGGGGCGAGGGAGGGCAGCAACACAACAGCCTTGGGCGCCTCCCTCCTCCCCTGCAACACCTCTCTCTCTCTCTCTCTCGTAGAAGCTCGGCGTAGCCCTGCGGAGACCCGCTACATCCACCACCACGCCGTCGTGCTGCTGGATCTCCATCAACCTCTCCTTCCCCTTGCTGGATCAAGAAGGAGGAGACGTCGCTGCACCGTACGTGTGTTGAACGCGGAGGTGCCGTCCGTTCGGCACTCGGTCATCGGTGATTTGGATCACGGCGAGTACAACTCCGTCATCCACGTTCATTGGAACGCTTCCGCTCGCGATCTACAAGGGTATGTAGATGCACTCCCTTCCCCTCGTTGCTAGTATACTCCATAGATGCATCTTGATGAACGTAGGAAAATTTTAAAATTATGCTACGATTCCCAACACCTGCATCACAGAGAAGCAGTTGGCGGGAGGGACATTTCAGCCCGCGCTCTTTTCCCCCTCCTTCCGCCGCCGCCCGCCCTTGCTTCCGCCCGCCCGCCGCCGGCGATTCCGGCCATATCTGCGGGCGGAATCGCTCCGCGGGGCCGCCCCACACCCTCCCGCGCCGAGCCGCTGCACCGCCCCTCCGGATCCGGCGAGAAGAGCCGCCCCCAGTCGCCGCCGCCGTTGGGATCGACCACCGCCGAGCGCACCACCCTCGTCGCCGCCCGGGATCACTCGCCACCGGTTAGTCCCTTTTTTGTGATTTTTGCGCGCTGTGTAGTAGATTGACGCGCCGGTGTGCGTGTACATGGAGTTGACCCCGTGCGAGAAGTTCTTGCTATCCGATTCGTCCGATTCGGACGACTCGGATGTGGAGACCATGCTTGCGATCTTTCGGCAGCAAACATTGGTCATGGCGCTTGCCGTGAAGGAGCATGAAGACGAGTACCGGAAGAGGAGGCGAGGATCTACTGTCGGGCGTCTGTGCATTCCGCGGAATCGCCATCTTGGAAACGAGATGTTGATGCAAGATTATTTTTCGGAGAATCCTACATATCCTGCACACCTCTTCCGCAGAAGATACCGAATGCGCCGATCCCTTTTTGTGAAAATTGTTGAAGCTTGCGAGGCAAATTGCCGGTATTTCACTCAAAGAAGGAATGTTGCGGGCTTAAAGGGATTTAGTGCATATCAAAAAATCTCCGCAGCTATGCGGGTGATTGCATATGGCGTTCCGGCTGACTATGCCGATGAGTATCTTCGCATTGGTGAAGATAGCACAATTGAGTCTGTGCGTAGATTTGCGAAAGTGATCGTCCGTGTCTTTGGTCCCGAGTATCTTCGGGCACCAAATGAAGATGACACAAAGAAATTGATGGCATCTAATGAGAGGAGAGGTTGGCCTGGGATGCTAGGTAGCATTGATTGTATGCATTGGAATTGGAAAAATTGCCCCAAGGCTTGGCAAGGAATGTATTGTGGCAAGTCTCGTGATGCAACAATTGTGCTAAAGGCCGTAGCATCCGAGGATTTATGGATTTGGCATTGCTTTTTTGGTATGCCCGGCACACTCAATGATATCAATGTGTTGCAACGCTCTCATTTGTTTGCTAGGCTTGCTAGTGGTGATGCTCCTGCTTGCAACTACACTATCAATGGGCATGAATACACAAAGGGGTACTATCTTGCAGATGGTATATATCCTTCTTGGTGCACATTTGTCAAGAGCATCAAAGAACCCAAAACAAAAAAACAATGTGAATTTGCAAGGGTGCAAGAGGCAGCCCGAAAAGACATTGAAAGAGCATTCGGTGTTTTGCAATCTAGGTTTGCCATTGTCCGTGGTCCTGCTCGTTTTTGGGATAAGAAAACCCTGAAGAACATCATGACTTGCTGTGTTATCCTGCACAATATGATTCTTGAAGATGAGAGAGGAATGAACTTAGAATTCTTTTACGACAATGTGGGTAGCCGTGTCAAACTAGCTAGAGACCCAAACCGCATTAGAGCTTTTCTTCAAACATACAAGGAGATTGAAAATGCAGACACACACTTTCAGCTTCAGGAAGATCTCATTGAGCACCATTGGCAAAGGGCTGGACAGTGACTAATTTTTGTATTCATGACAAGTTTTGTATTGCATTATTTTAGGTTTGCTACGGTGATTTGAATAATTATTTGTAATGCGGATGATTATTATTTTATGTTTGATTTGAATAATTCAGTTTGTTTTTGATTGTTGAATTATGTTGGATTTGAGATTTGCGGGCTGATGATATGCGGGGATGCAGCGGCGTAAAGAGCAGAACCCGCATAGCCGATCCGTAAAAAAAACATATTTCACGAATATACTTTTTTACGGATCCGTTTGGGGGTTTGCATCTATGCCAGCCCGCGCCGGCCCATAAATGCTGTTTTGCGAGAACTGCAAACACATTTTGCGGGCTGACGTTTTGCAGGGTCTGCTAAAGTTGCTCTAAGACCACTGTGGCGCTTCGCTCCATGTACATAGAGCAAACATGTTACAACATCCGTCACAGGCTGAAAAGGGAAATGAAAATCTCCGTCTTAGTCGGCACGAACCTGGGGCTGGAGGTTTTCGGGAGCGTCTGTGCCCACAATGAGACGAATACATTTGTTACATTTTGCTTGTTACATTTATTATATTTTTAAATATTGAATTAAAATATACATATTTCAAAAATAAATTTACTTAATTATTGAAAAGCATTCATCATGCTTGTACATGCAACACGGAAATTCATTCGTGCAACTTTTAGAGAATATTTGTGCCATACATAAAAAATGCCTGTGACATTTAAAAATATTCACACGTTTAAACACTTGTTGTGACATTTAAAGAAAAACACTTGTTGTGACATTTAAAGAAAATGTTGCAAGAATATAAAAATGTGTTAACATAGTTTTTAAAAGTCTTCATATAATTCAAAACAATTATCACATTTTAAAAATATTCAAGTGTTTCTAAAATATTTTTGTGGCAGTTTAAAAAATGTTGATGGAATGTAAAAAATGTTTGTGTAATTTATATCATTCAAAGAAATATTCGGGATATTTCAAATAACATGTACTAACACTTGAGGGCTGGTGCGCCACCAGGTCAAAGTAGAGTCGACTGACGGCGGTAGATGACGCAAACCGATCATCGACCGGAAAATCAAAGAAAAATAACACTGATCAATTGACCGGTGAGAGAGAAAATACCCAATCAACGGATCAGAAGAAAGATCGTCTAGGGCAGTCGGTCAACACGACCGTCGAATGAACCCTAGGTACGGGCGGCGCGGCCCCCGGCGGCAGTCATAGAGACGACCGCCCCGGGGGCGGCACGCGGGGTGGAAACGGCTGGCGGCGGCTAGGGTTTGGATCGGTTAGGCTGATACTATGTTAGAAGGGATAGAGAGTGAGATTCGTGGAATCGTTGTTGTATTGCTTGAGCCTTGTGGGCATATATATAGGAGTACATGATCATCTTGGAGTACAAGGCAAGGTGGAATAAATCCTACGCTATCCTATGTTTCTTAAATAACAATGATACTCAACATCACATTGCAGTCATAACGGTAGCAACACAGACGATAAGACCGGAGAAAAATTCCGAAAGCAAGCCGACGAACAACAAATGTTTCCAAGCTTTTATAAAATGCTTATGTCATTTATATACAAAATTCAGTATGGTTAAAGAAAGTTCACCATGTATTTAAAAAATGTTCAATGTGCATTTGACAACATGTTCAACATCTATTCTGGAAAAACGGTCAACATGTGTTTGGAAAATGTTTAATGTGTATTTGACAATTGTTCAACAGGTATTTGACTAAAAAGTTCAACATGTATTTGAAAAAATTTCAACATGTATCTAAAATATAATCACCATGTATAAGAAAATGTTCACCCTATATTCAAAAGATTCGACATCTATTTGAAAATATTAAAAAAAGCGAACGAAAAAACATTGACTAAACCAAGAAAACTGATGAAAACCAATACAGAGAACACGCAGAAAACGGCAAAAAAGGAGCGCAGAAGCTTACTTAACCGGTTCATACAAACCTCCTTTTTTTTAGAAGTATACAAACCGCCTAAAACCACTCTAGAAAGCGACAGGAATGCACCTTATTGGGCTGGCCTGGTAGTGAAGGGCGGAGGGGATGCGGTGTTCTGTCTCGCAGAGAGCGGGATATAATAGGGTGTTTCTTATTTGACCCATTCTGCATCAAATAGGCGTCCTTTTGTACGACGCTGGGGATTTAGGACGATCCATTAGCAGCTCCTTTTTTTGCGGGGTATTAGCAGCTCCTGTTACTCAAGTTTTAGGACATTCCATGTTTGTCTTGTTTCTTTTTCGGTTGTTTTTCTGTCAGGTTTCCTGTTTTTTGTTGTGTGTGTGTGTGTGTGTGGGGGGGGGGGGGGGGGGTCCTCTTATTCTGAAAATATTAATATTTTTTCACATTTTAAAATACTGATTGTGTTTTTCAACAGATATTTGGAATTTCAAAAAATGCTCATAATTTTCAGGTAATTTTGGGAATTAAAAAAAACATGTTTTCTAAAAAATATTCAGAATTTCATAAAAATGTTCATAATTTTAAATATTGTTCGGAATTTTAAGAAATTTTCACATTTTAAAAAGTTGTTCACATCTTACAAAGGATGTTCCCAAAAAGATTGTTATCATTTTTTTAAAAGGTTGCTACAGTAGCCTGGTTCGCTACAGTGTCGGCCTCTACAATACCCTGGTTTTTTCATTCGCTATAGTAGGTACATTGGGTTCACCTGAATAGGAACGTGCGTACCTTACTGGGAGATCTAGTTGTCAAATATGCTGCCATTTGTACATTCACTATTACGCTACATGATTAGGGTTTATTGTACTCCACCAATATCGCTATCGAGGTTGAGTGTTTTCTATGATGGTTAACGACCCCGTTTCAAAGGACGACTGCTCAGATGGTGGTTGTGGGATAAAGCAAGGCTAAGGTAAAGAGATGTGAGGATGAAGGCATGGTCGCGACTTTGAAAAACATAAAGGAGGGAGAACTTGATGATATGTACGTTGGAGAAGAGGAAATCAATGGACTTGATAAGGCAACACGTTGACTGGTAGTAGCAAGGGCGAACACCTCAAGATTCTATAGTTTGAAGCTCGGAAGGAAACCCTAAATTTCTTCTAGAGTTTGGCCCTAGATCAAGAATTCAGGGAGGTGGATGACAACATATACATTGTACAAATGTTCTGTTTGGGCGATTGGAAAGAAGTTACCCACTAGGGGCCATGGATCTTCCAAGAGCTAATGGTGATGCTTAATGAGTACGATGGCCGCACCGCCCTGGCATCGGTTGTGTTAGGGAAAATGGATGTATGGGCTCAAATTCATGATGTATCCAATCTATACAGAAAGATGAACATTGTGGATCAAGAACTGGAATTGTTAGAAGCATGGAGATGAACATATTCTTTGGGGGGAACTACATCAGAGTGAGGGCTGTCATAGATATATCCAAGCCATTGATTCATTTTACACCGCTAAACCTTGTTGGAAAGGAGATGATTTTGTTACCGGTCAAATATGACAAGATGGACTACTTTTGTGACGTTTGTGCCATCCTGGGACATGACATGGAGGAGTGTGGGGATGGTATTCACCCACCAAAGAAGGAGTATGGGAAGTGGATGTTGGCAAAGTGGAGAGCTTCGGTTTCAAACCTACGTATGGGACATGGAGTTAGCTACAGCTCCTCCCAGCAAGGCCGAGGACCGAGGGGATAAAGGAGGCATGGCCGCAGAGGTGGAAGAAGTGTGGTGTGACACGTCTCCAACCTATCTATATTTTTTATTATTCCATGCTATTATATTATCCATCTTGGATGTTTTATATGCATTATTATGCTATTTATATCATTTTACGGGACTAACCTATCAACCTAGTGCCAAGTGCCAGTTGCTGTTTTTTCCTTGGTTTGTCTTTTACAGAAAATCAATACCAAACGGAGTCCAAACACGAAACTTTTTGAGGATTTTCTTGGATGAGAAGACACCTAGGAACCTTCAGGAGGAGGTTGGAGGGGCCACCGGTTGGCGAAAAGCTCGAGAGGCGTGCCCTAGGGGGCGCCCCCAGGCTTGTGGGCCCCCTATCGCTCCTCTAACCCAGATATTTGCTCTATAAATACCCAAATATTTCCTGTATACCAGAAGGCACACAGAAAGTACTTTTCCGCCACCGCAAGTTTCTGTCCTCGTGAGATCCCATCTGGAGACGTGTTCCGCTACTCCACCGGAGGGGGACCTGTTGTTCTGAAAATATTAAAATTTGTTCACATTTTTGAAAACTGATTGTGTTTTTCAACAGATATTTGGAATTTCAAAAAATGCTCACAATGGAAACTAGAAAAATCATGTTTTCTAAAAAATATCGAGAATTTCATAAAAATGTTCATAATTTTAAATATTGTTCAGAATTTTCAGAAATGTTCACATTTTAAAAAGTTGTTCACATTTAACAAAGGACGTTCCCAGAAATATTGTTATCATTTTTTTAAAAGGTTGCTACAGTAGCCTAGTTCGCTACAGTGTCGGCCTCTACAATACTTTGGTTTTTTCATTCCCTATAGTAGGTACATTGGGTTCACATACATAGGAATGTGCGTATCTTACCGGGAGATCTAGTTGTCAAATATGCTGCCATTTGTAAATTCACTCTTACGTTACATGATTAGGGTTTATCGTACTCCACCAATATCGCTGTCGAGGTTGAGTTTTTCTATGGTGGTCCAACGACCCCTTTTCAAAGGACGACCGCTCAGATGGTGGTTGTGGGATATGCGTTAGGAAGCAAGGCTAAGGTAAAGAGATGTGAGGATGAAGACATGGCCGCGACTTAGAAAAACATGAAGGAGGGAGAGCTCGATGATAACTAAGTTGGAGAAGAGGAAATCAATGAACTTGAGAAGGCAACACGTTGACTCGCAGTAGCAAGGGTGAACACCTCAAGATTCTATAGTTTGAAGCTCTGAAGGAAACCCTAAATTTCTTGTAGAGTTTAGCCCTGGATCAAGAATTCAAAGAGGTGGATGACAACATATACATTGTACAAATGTTCTGTTTGGGCGGTTGGAAAGAAGTTACCCACTAGGGGCCATGGATCTTCCAAGAGCTAATGGTGATGCTTAATGAGTACGATGGCTGCACCACCCTGGCGTCGGTTGTGTTAGGGAGAATGGACGTGTGGGCTCAAATTCATGATGTACCCAATCTGTATAGAAAGACGAACATTGTGGATCAAAAACCAGAATTGTTAGAAGCATGGAGATGAACAAATTCTTTGGGGGGAACTACATCAGAGTGAGGGTTGGCATAGATTTATTCAAGCCATTGATTCACTTTACACCGCTAAACCTTGTTGGAAAGGCGATGATTTTGTTACCGGTCAAATATAAGAAGATGGACTACTTTTGTGAAGTTTGTGCCATCCTGGGACATTACATGGAGGAGTGTGATAATGGTATTCACCCACCAAAGAAGGAGTATGGGAAGTGGATGTTGGCAAAGTGGAGAGCTTCGGTTTCAAACCAGCGTATGGGACATGGAGTTAACTACAGCTACTCCCAGCAAGGCCGAGGACCGAGGGGACAAAGGAGGCGTGGCCACAGAGGTGGAAGAAGTGTGGCGTGATACGTCTCCAACATATCTATAATTTTTTATTGTTCCATGCTATTATTATATTATCCATCTTGGATGTTTTATATGCATTATTATGCTATTTTATACCATTTCAGGGACTAACCTATCAACCTAGTGCCAAGTGCCAGTTGCTATTTTTTCCTTGTTTTGTCTTCTACAGAAAATCAATATCAAATGGAGTCCAAATGGAACGAAACTTTTTGAGGATTTTTCTTGGACCAGAAGACAGCCAGTAACCTTAGGGAGGAGGTCGGAGGGGCCACCAGTTGGCGAAGAGCATGAGAGGCGTGCCCTAGGGGCGCCCCCAGGCTTGTGGGCCCCCTGATCCTCCTCTAACCCAAATCTTTGCTCTGTAAATACCCAAATATTCTCCATATACCAGAAGGGACACCGAAAATACTTTTCCACCACCACAAGTTTCTGTCCTCGTGATATCCCATCTAGAGACCTGTTCCACTACTCCGCCGGAGGGGGACATGTTGTTCTGAAAATATTAAAATTTGTTCACATTTTCAAAAACTGATTGTGTTTTTCAACAAATATTTGGAATTTCAAAAAATGCTCAAAATTTGCAGGAAATGTTTGGAATTAAAAAATCTTGTTTAATTTCAAAAAAATGTTCATAATTTTAAATATTGTTCAGAATTTTCAGAAATTTTCACATTTTAAAAAGTTGTCCACATTTTACAAAGGACGTTCCCAAATAAATTGTTATCATTTTTTAAAAGGTTGCTACAGTAGCCTGGTTCGCTATAGTGTCGGCCTCTACAATACCCTTGTTTTTGAAATCGCTATAGTAGGTAGATTGGGTTACCCTACATAGGGACGTGCATACCTTACCGGGAGATCTAGTTGTCAAATATGCTGCCATTTGTATATTCACACTTATGTTACATGATTAGGTTTTATCGTACTCCACCAATATCACTGTCGAGGTTGAGTTTTTCTATGGTGGTCCAACGACCCCGTTTCAAAGGACAACTGCTCGGATAGTGGTTGTGGGATATGCATTAGGAAGCAAGGCTACGGTAAAGAGATGTGAGGATGAAGGCATGGCCACGACTTTGAAAAACATGAAGGAGGGAGAACTCGATGATATCTACGTTGGAGAAGAGGAAATCAATGAACTTGAGAAGGCAACACGTTGATTGGCACTAGCAAGGGTGAACACCTCAAGATTCTATAGTTTGAAGCTCTGAAGGAAACCCTCAATTTCTTCTAGAGTTTGGCCCTATATCAAGAATTCAGAGAGGTGGATGACAACCTATACATTGTACAAATGTTCTCTTTGGGCGATTGGAAAGAAGTTACCCACTAGGGGCCATGGATCTCCCAAGAGCTAATGGTAATGCTTAACGAGTATGATGGCTGCACCGCCCTAGCGTCGATTGTGTTAGGGAGAATGGACGTATGGGCTCAAATTCATGATGTACCCAATCTGTATAGAAAGACGAACATTGTGGATCAAAAACTGGAATTGTTTGAAGCATGGAGATGAATAGATTCTTTGGTGGGAACTACATCAGAGTGAGGGCTGGCATAGATGTATTCAAGCCATTGATTCACTTTACACCATTAAACCTTGTTGAAAAGGAGATGATTTTGTTACCGGTCAAATATGATAAGATGGACTACTTTTGTGAAGTTTGTGCCATCCTGGGACATGACATGGAGGAGTGTGGGGATGGTATTCTCCCACCAAAGAAGGAGTATGGGAAGTGGATGTTGGCAAAGTGGAGAGCTTCGGTTTCAAACCAACGTATGGGACATGGAGTTAGCTATAGCTCCTCCCAGCAAGGCTGAGGGACGAGGGGATAAAGGAGGCATGGCCGCAGAGGTGGAAGAAGCACTACAAAAAAAATACACTTCCGTGATGATACGTGTTTGTCACAGTAGGTCGCTTTTTTGTCATGCATGTACATCCATGACAGAATGAAGATAGTCATACCTGTGCTGTCGTAGAAGTGTTCCATGACATTACCAAAATTATCATCACGGAAGTGTCCACTTCCATGACGATAAATCGCGCGTCACAGAAGTGCTTTCGTCAAGGGTGACCGACACGTGGCATCCATCGTAACGAAACGCTGTTAAGCTATCGGGTCGGGTTTTGGATCCGATAACCTGTTAACAGCCCCGACCAATGGGGATTTTCCACGTGTAAAATCATCATTGGCTGGAGGAGACACGTGTCAGGTCCGCGTTGGCACAGGTGTCCCTCATTCAATGGGTGAGACGCGCCTATGATATGTTGACACGTGGACCGGCCCATCAAGTTTAAATGGACCGGCCCAACTGAAGGCCCACAAGATTTTGCGGACCATAATGGGCCAGCCCAGCTAATGGCCCACAAGATTTTGCGGACCATAATGGGCTGGCCCAGCTAAAGGCCCACAAGATTTTGCGGGCCATAATGGGCCGGCCCAAGTAAAGGCCCACAAGATTTTTGTGTGCCATAATGGGCCGGCCCAGGTAAAGGCCCACAAGATTCTTGCGGATCATAATGGGCCGGCCCAGCAAAAGGCCCACGAGATTTTGCCGACATTAATGGGTCGGCCCAGCTGTAGGCCCACAAGATTTTGAGGACCCTAGTAGGCCGGCCCATTAACTGGCTGCCATGTTTTGGGCCAAATGCCGGCCCATATTTGATCCGGTCCATTAATGGCCTGCCACACTCCGGGCCTAATAGTGGCCCATATGAGATCCGGCCCGTTAAAAGCCTACCACGTTCTGGGCCAAATTACGGCCCAGATCAGGTCCGACCCTTTAAGAGGCTTTGGGCTCAATTATGGCCCATATCAGATTCGGCCCGTCAACTGGACACTATGCTTTTGGGCCCACTTGCTAAAGGCCCACTTAGTAATTCGGCCTGATATTAGTTTTGGCCTATTAAGGGCCCGTTTAATATTTCGGCCCTATATTAATTTCGGCCTGTTAAAGCCCGTCATATAGTTGGGCCTAACTACGGCCCGGTTTGCATCCGGCCTGCTCGCAACCGATATCTGATTGGGCTAAACAAGGACCGAGACAATTTTGGCCTGTTAAAAGCCCATGATTTGATTCGCACAATCATGGGCCGGGGTTCATTTCGGGCTGCTGCCGGCCCGTGAGCTGTTCGGCACGTTTCAGGCCCAACCTACATCGTGATTGCATGACGGCCCGATTATGTACCGTAATTTTATGGTTTGGCCGGTTTATTGCGAAGACAGGATATATATATAGTAAAATAACTGCAGCATCGTGAATAAGAAAAAAACCTAGACTATACAATAAAGAAATTACGGCATATTACATCCACTGGGCATCAAAGTTCGCCACTATGATAATAAAGCACAAGCAGACAGCAGATTACATACACTGGGCATCAAAGATCGCCACCAGTGCAAATAAACACGCCGACAAAATAATATACAAAACCGACAGCACTTCAATAGAGTTCAAGAAAGGTTAGCCCTGCTGGGGAGCTGCAGCGCAAGCAGCTGAGCAAGATGATGAGATGCGCTTGTTCAACACTTATATCCTCCTCACTCTGAAAGGTAAACAAGCAAACAAATGACAGGTTTTGCACATAAAAGTATCAGTGCTGACAATTGATCACATTTCTTACTGACGAATAAAGTGACATAGTTTAAAATTGCATTAACACAATATGGTATTGTTCAGGTCAAGACATGGCAGGAAATGACATTGTGAAGGAGTTGGCAGCTTCACGACACCACTGGATTACAGATCAAGAACATATAAGTATCAATGGTTAGTGTGCTGTCAATTTATACCATTTCAGATTGGCAAATAAAGGGACGGTTTAAATAATAGTAGAATGATATGACATTGTTCATAGTTAAGACATTGCAGAATATGACATTGTGCTGTAGTGGGTAGGTTCACCACACCACTGGATTACGGATGAAGAACAGAAGCATACATGCAGTGCAAAAGAAGATCACTTGCTCTGTATAGTTTAATTTACATGGTATGAAGAAGGAACTTGGTTGTACAACTGAAAACTTAAATTGAGAAAGGACAAACTTTTGTTTATGAACTACATAATAAACTTTAAACAAGCAATTTGATGCAAACACCAAAAATAAACAGCTGTTGCAGTCATGCCTAACCAAATATATACAACAAAGTTTGAAGGCTTGAGATGGATAAACTTACATTATTGGTGAAGACAGGCTCTATAAAGGCCTTGTCCATGCTGATGGGGGGGGGGGCAATTCAAGAAGTTTACCACAGAATCTTCTTCAAAAGCATTGCCTTTATTCTACATTTTGTTAAGAGTAAATATAGATGTGATAATATACGAAAAAATGGAGAATATTTAAGATAACATGAAGAGTGATGCTACATAACCAAGTAGCTATAAATGTAAGTGCAGCGATACAGGCAAAAGGTACAGCCAAGAGCAATGCACAGCTAAACTTCTTCAGTACCAACCTTATGGTAAGAGTAAATATAGATCTGATGTGTAGAAAATGGAGGGCAAAGGAAAATAAGCTGCAGAGTGATGGTACATGAACAACTACCTGTCATTATAAGTACACTGATAAAGGACAACATGTACTTACAAGAACAATGCAGAGCTAAAAAAACATTGGCATTGGATATATTCTACACTAATGTAACCATTCATACAGATCAGATAATTTGGAGCGAACAATTGATAAGCAAGCTATCATGCATACTGCTGTCACATAATGAACCAGGTATGTATGCAAGTACAGTGATACAGGACAACATGTACTAACAAGAGCAAAGCAGCGGGCAGCATATTTGTGATATCCTGTCGTTCTTGTCAAACCGGAATTCTTCTTCGAGCAGATTTCCTGCAAAAAAGATCCGTAAGGCACATGCGGAAAAGTAGAAGTTCAAATTGTCATGTGATTTCATAGACAGTACCTCATCCTGGGAACGAGACCAGTGCATAACAAGGTTTATCCATTCAATGTCTTCTAAATTTAGCACAGGAGACTTCACCGGAAATTCGTTTATAGACTTGCCATCAAAGTGTGATTTCCTCAGGTAACACCGATACTGCTGCAATGCTTCCTTGAAAAGCACAAGCAAGCTTTGCTCGTCATGACTATCCAGATTGACCCTCGCCTAGTTACAACAATGTAATGTAAATCATTGATGTGTTCAATCAGCAGAAAACAGGAAAATAATAACCATGAATAATAGCACTTACACGTAAGTTGGACAGGAAGATGTGAAAATGGTGTTTGTCTTCACAATAATCTTCCCATGATGGGAATATATGCACGTAGTCCCTAACAACATTGAAAGCATTGTCTTTTAATCTGGGAATAAATGGAATGGGGTTCCAATCTACAGGAATTGGCCGTCTCTGCAGTTGGGATAGGTCTTCGGCCGGTGGACTTGCTGTACTTTTTGCTGGAGTGGGATTTTTCTGTGGTACAGCTGGTGCTATGGCAAATGAAATCGGTATACCTTTTGCTGGAGTGCAGGTCCTGTGTGGTGGGGCTAGTGGTGTGGCCAGTGAAGTATGGGTACAGTCTGCTGGAGTCGGTCCTACGCTTTGTGTCACTGGTTGTACAACCAATATAAGTGGGGTGCTATCTGATTTCTCCGGCACCACCACGTTTTTCAAGGACTTTGCTGGTGCTCCTTCAGGTTCGTCAATCACCCTCTTCCTTTTTGATGTCTGATGCACAAGAACAACATTTGAGTGGAAAAACATAGTACGATGACAGATGGAATATGTATTGATAATGGATGGGCATGGCATCTCGACATATATGATGAGTAAACTAAGCAGATGGCGGTGCAACAAAGTAGAAGAAATGCAAGACAACATATGCAAGATACCCGCAATCAATAAAACATTGCCAAATTAGAACAGGCACCTTGATGGGTGAACAGGACAGGCCATCTGCCTTTGACTCCTCGAGGTTAGAATAGTCATTAGGATCATATTCTGAACAAGAATCAACAGGTGGGGAGCGTATGAGTTTCATTGCATCCAGAATGGCACTCAATGCCTTGGTGCCAATTTTGTAAGTCATTGCAGTGTTTAGCTTCAAGAGTGGACAACTGCTAGTTTCAAATTTAGTCGGTTGGGGATAGGACGGTAATCTCACATACACCGAATATTTGCCGACGAGAGTTTATTTTTGGCGCCCACCGTATATGAATATGAATCGGGAAGGGAGTCGATTTCGGCCGAGGACACACTGTGTTTTGGCGCCCACCGTGTATGAATCCGGGTGAGAGGCGGTTACGTCACGTTTGGGTGAAATTACAAACCTACCCCTATCGAAACCTATAGAAATCCAGCAGATAGGCTTTGCGTAACAGGGATATGCAGTAGTGATTTCCATCTCGCAGATTTTGGTTTCGGGCGGTTACCGCGACTTTCCCCGCTTCGTTCAAATTTTGCAGAGTGCACGTTTACCGTGCCAACTCAATTCGAATCCCGTTTGTATTCTATTTTTTTCGGGCGGGATCCATTTTCAATTTGAATTACATTCTATATACATCATTTTTTAATATATACTTTCAAAAGCACAACAAAGAATTCTGCTCCTTTATATGTATAATATGATTTACAAATACAACGATCTCGAAATCTTAAGGTTGAATTCGATTTTTTTAACCAAATTATGTTCTACTAAAATGTATGGATTAGTAATATCTACATATTAAATAACATAGATGTGCGTGAATTCATATGAGTATGCATGTTTGATAGATCAATTTTGGTTCGAGTATGGATTACATGTATCATCATCTCGAATTCAAATATTTGAATCCCTTTTTTGTTCACTCCTTTCACGCCCATCTCTCTCGCATGCATGCTCCTTCAGGTAGCTATCACTCTCTTTTCTCCAGCTCACCCGCACGCTCACTTCATGTTTCTCCTATCCTCGCAAACATGGTCTCTCGACGTCTCCCTTGAGAAGTGTCACACTCTCCCTATCATTATACATTACACGGTTTTCATTATCTCTCACGTCTCTACTGTTCTCTGGTATCACTCGGTACCTAAGCTTTCTTTTTCACCGCCACACACACAGTCTCCACTCGTCTTTCACTTTGTCTTTCTCTCTATGGGATTCTCTCACACACCCTATATGTCTCTACATATGACTCATACCACTGAAATTACTCTCTCTCTCTCTCTCTCTCTCTCTCTCTCTCCTGTAGACACAACATTTGTTGCGGTCTCCTTTTCGTCTCCATCCCAGACTGATATTATTCATTTGTTTACCGATCAGACAACCCCGACTACCGTCTCCTCTCTCTCTCTCACAGACACACACACACACACACACAACTCCTGCTTCCACTCCCCTTCCAGACTACCATCTTTCTCTCACACACACAAAACTCTCGCTTTCGCACCCCGACTCATATTTCTCTCACAAACATTTATCGACTAGCTAGCCTCTAGATAGGTTTATGCACCCGCACACTCGTGCTTCCACCATCGCATACATGTCTCTCTCCCGCTCCTTGTATCTATGTAGATTTTTCTTCCCTTCTTGAGACACGCCCTCTCGATCGTGCACACACACACTATCGCCTCATTTTAAGCTGATACCTATCGCACACACACTCCTTGTGTCTTTGTCACACATGCACTCCGTCCTCCTCCACTCTCCCTCTCTCTCACACACACATGGGCTTTTTGCAACAACTAGCAAGATGCCCATGCATTGCACGGAACATCAAGATGCATTTGTATGAGTAGTTTATCTTGTGGGGGAAAAGGATGAATGAGGGAAGGCCTTATTTGCAAATGTGGAGAGGGGTGTGGGTATCTTTTTGCAAAATTGCCATAGTTTCCTTCCTATCCGTCAGATATAGATCGGAGGGCCCATATTGCAGGATGGCAGGCACATGATCATCACCGACAATGCTTTTTATAAGAGTAGGGATAAAAAATAGAGTTGGTGATGATGGTGGGCCTGCCATCCTGCAATGTAGGTCGTCCGATTTATATCTGACGGGTAGGAAGGAAAATATGGCAATTTACCCGCACTCTTCACCACATTTGCAGATAAGGCCTTCCCTCGTTCATCCTTTTCTCCCACAAGATCTTGATGTTCCGTGCAATGCACGGGCATCTTGCTAGTAAGAGTAGAAATTAGACATATACCACTTCTCGAATCTTGAAACCAACAACATTCCTCCCTTATCTCATCAAAACCGCCAAAGGAATATATTTTGAGTGAAACATAACATATTTTTAGTGATATACGTATTACAAAACTAGACTTTTTTTTCTATCAAATCGGTGAATATGTATTAATCTACTTTGATCGTGTGGCAACGCATTGGCACATTGCTAGTAGTTATTATAATTTTTTGGACACCAGACAAACGGTGGAGTACATATACGAAGAGAAGAGGTGCACGCACGCAGTCGGCCTCTCGCTGTCTCGCACACATGAGTGTTACGTAAAGGCGACATTAACAAATAAACCCTAAAACCCTAGGTGCACGATTGCTGCATTCGCGGGTACCGGGTACGTGGTGGAGCACCTTTGTAGGAATAGTCAGCTCGCGTGATAATTTGATCCGTAGGAGTTGATGGTCGGGACCACAGGTGAACGACTTGGAGCGCGGTGGCTCGCCAGTTGCCACAGATCGAGTAGCCACGTTTAAAATATCATTTTTTTAGCGGGGTTAAGAGTTCCGATTTTCAATGGCGCGTTATAAGTAGTAAGTAGTTTTTAGAACGATTGGTATGGAGCGAAAATGGAATTCATAGTACTACGTACCTCCTTGGCGTATGGTTGTATGGTTTTTTTTGCGATGGAGGTTGTATGGGTTTATGTTGCGAGATGTTGAACCTGGTAGTTCTAGGGCAAATACTATGGTTTAGATTTAGATGCTGGTTTTCAGTAATGAAAATCGGAAGGGGAAACCCTTCTTTGATTAAAAAAAACTACTACCTCCATTCTGGTTTACTAGTCCCCATCGTACTTTGGGTCAAAGTTTGTCCACGAATTTTACTTGTAAAATGTGAATGGAAAACGAGATTTTGTTATACCCAAACAAAAAAGGACTGGAGGGAGTGATTGCTCTGACACGGACGCGACCTCTCATAGCGCAGGCATTGAACCGGCGCGCCGGCCAAGAGGGCTCGCTGCAGGCCCGGCTGAGCATGCCTCCTCGCCGCTTGCAACCAGCTTAAGACTGCCCCGCCTGCCTTCATTGAATCCGCGCGTGTGCCGGCAACACGTCCTTCTGTGAGCCGGCAGGCATTTTAGAACACAAAAAATGACTAAAATATTAATTGAGTTTCTGGACTTTTAATGTGCATAATCTAAATATGAATTGCATGCACATGCTCCGGTGCACCAAAGTGGGTTGAAAAATCACATGTGTGTCCTTGCTTGAATTTCTAGGTCCCATGGAAGAAATGAGAATGAAATTCAAACATCTGGGCGTCATGACTCGGCCGAGAACATCGAGAAACTTTGATTTTAAATTCATGTAAATCCAAAACTCGCCTGGAAATCATGAAACTTGGCATGGTGTCATGTCATGGCACTAACATGTTGTGGTAAAAAATTGGGCCGATTTGGAAGCTCGTGGTTCTAAGAGGGAACGTGCCACCTTTGAGTGTGAAATGATATACGCTGCCCCCCTTGAGTTTCTTAACAAAGGCAACATAGAACTACATTAGTGCCCTGTTAAATTTTGGAATTATTCCGGGTTCGTTTGTCGTTTTTATACATTAATTGAGTTTCTGGTCATTTAGTGTGCATAAGTCAAATTTGAACTACAAGCACATGCTCTCGTGCACCAAAGTTGGTTGAAAAATCACATTTGTGTCCTCGGGTGAATTTCTAGGTCCCATGCAAGAAATGAGAATAAAATTAAAACATCTGGGCATCGTGGCTCGGCCGAGAACATTGAGAAACTTGGTTTTAAAATTCTTGTAAATCCAAAACACGTCTGAAAATCATGAAACTTGGCATGGATGTCATGTCATGGTACTACCATGTTGTGGTAAAAAATTGGCTGAATAGGAACAGATTTTGGTATAAGCTTCTTGCAAACCGAAGCTTTTCTCAAGAAGGGTCGTGGTTCTGAGAGGGAACGTGCCACCTTTGAGTGCGAAACGATATACGTTGTCCCCCTTGAGTTTATTTACAAAGGCAACATAAAACTACATGAGTGCCCTGTTAAATTTTGGAATTATTCCGGCTTTGTTTGGCCTTATTTACACATTAATTGAGTTTTTGGTCATTTAATGTGCATAATTCAAATTTGAACTACAAGCACATGCTCCTGTGCACCAAAGTTGGTTGAAAAATCACATTTGTGTCCTCGGGTGAATTTCTACTCCCTCCTTCCATCTATCTAGGTCCTAATGTGTTTTTCGAGGCTAACTTTGACCAAACGTTAGAGCAATAATATATGACATGCAACTTACACAAAGCATACCTTCAAATTTGTATGTCAAAGGAGCTTCCAATAATATAATTTTCATAGTATACATCTCATGTGCTATTAATCTTGTCAATAGTCAAAGGCTGTCTTGAAAAACACATTAGGCCCTATATAGATGGAAGGAGGGTGTAGGTCCCATGCAAAAAATGAGAATAAAATTCAAACATCTGGGCATCGTGGCTCGGTCGAGAACATTGAGAAACTTGGTTTTAAAATCATGAAACTTGGCATGGTGTCATGTCATGGTAGTACCATGCCGTGGTAAAAAAAATTGGCCGAATAGGAACAAATTTTGGTATAAGCTTCTTGCAAATCGGAGCTTCTCTCAAGAAGGCTCGTGGTTCTGGGAGGGAACGTGTCACCTTTGTGTGCATAATTCAAATTTGAAATACAAGCACATGTTCCAGTGCACCAAAGTTGGTTGAAAAATCACATGTGTGTCCTCGGGTAAATTTCTAGGTTCCATGCAAGAAATGGGAATGAAATTCAAAATTCTGGGCGTCGTGGCTGGGTTGGAAACATTGAGAAACTTAGTTTTTTAATTCCTGTAAATCCAAAACACGCATGAAAATAATGAAACTTGGCTTGGTGCCATGACATGGCACCAACACAACATGCTGTGGTAAATTTGCAGTCTGATTTGTGAAGGCGCACACATTAACAATCAACAAAGTCATTTTGGAACAAGTACTGTCACGTTACAATCGGAAACACAAGTATTATTGAAACCGTGGGCGTTCTACTTACTAGTACCATTTACGTGCCGCCACGCGTCCCCATTTTTTATTAGCTAGGAGGCGCCGTGCAGGGTAGCTATTTGAGTATGAGAGGCATGCGATCAGACCCCTGCGCGTGCTTATCAGGAGGAGAGCCCTTTGACCTCCATCTGCTGTCCACCTCTCTCCCAAGGTCTCCATTAATGGCGCCCGAGCCTTTGTTTAATGGCGTGGCTATGTCTCACTCGACTGAGATTTAAGAGAGAAAAAAGAAAATCTGAAAGCACGGATCTTGATGTAAGATCCGACGGACCTATATAGCATCTACTGCGACCTATAGCAAGACTGATGAATATATAAGGACGATTAATTTTTTTTGATCAAAGAAGGTCTTGCCCCTTCCGATTTTCATTACTGAAAACCACCACAATTCACAAGAAGTTCAGCACAACTCGTTGAGAAACCACAATTCAAGGGGCGGAGGCACAAGGGGCAGTGGAGCACGGTGAGGTCCATCGAGACCTTAGAGAGCTCCATCGTCGGGTCCTGTTCGGTCTGCATGATCTCGCCCTCCTCGTGCACAACCATCTCTCGACTTGGGCCGGGGTATTACAAAGCTTTACCGTCACATATTTTATACTACTTCAAGGTGCATTAAATCAACACATGCAAGTATCAAAAGGAGTCACGGCATGCATGCATGCGTTGTAATTAGTGCATCGGTAAACGCAAATTATTGAAATATATCGAGTGCAGTGCTTTGAGTGTCGCGTCAACTCGTACATCAACGAGAAGTTTGATTATCCTCTCCCTCACGGACTTAACTGCCTGCCTTTGGCTGTATGACAGGTTGGCCACACACCTATCGGGCCCACCTGTCATATACACAAAGGCAGGAGCGTCCCTCCCTCGCCCATGAGCGTGGTGGCTGGCAAGACTAGGAGAAGCTTTCGCTACACGCTCTCCCTCCCGCACGCGGTGGACATGCAGCAGTTCAATCGGTGTCAGATGGCCAGAAGCATACTGTAGTACTCCTCTAGTGCAGTAGTACTCCATCATTGTTCGACTTCCCGAAGAGGCGAAGAGCCAAGCGCAGCCCGGACGCTCGTGTGGCAGTTTCATGTGTAGAGTAGTCTAGGATAGTGTGTACTGTGCCTGTAAGTTTAAAATCGTTGGGGTCGGCTCCATGCTATGTGGCCGTCTCGAAGTTTTAAAAAAAAATTTAAAATAGTCTTCTGGACCTACCTGACACCCTGGTGATTGTAGTTTGCACGCTCATTTGGTCAAGACAGGAATATATATTTTAATTTGTTTTTTTTTCGAAAAGGGGGACTCCCCGGCCTCTGCATCAGAACGATGCATACGGCCACATATATTTTAATTTGTGGTGGGTAAATGTTAGAGGTTTCAACAAATATATTGTACACTGCGGGTCTTTCAGCCAAGTTTAGAGGCAAGCATGTGGGGCCAGTGCTATGGTGTGTCGCGTCAACTCGTACAACGAGGAGAAGCTTGATTTTACTACACGCCTTCTCCCTCACCCATGCGCGCGGTTGCTCGCAAACGAGGACAGGCTTTTGCTTAGTAGTACTTCTACAACAAGCTATCCGTCCCGCTCGCGGTGGACGGACATGCAGTAGTGGATTCGACACTGTAGAAGCAATAGTAGTAACATCACTGTTCGTCTTCTCGAAGAGGCGAAGAGCCAAGCGCAAACCGAACGTTGCAGTTGCGAACATTGGAGCACGCATATAGCCAGGCTCTTGCATGAGACAAAATTGCTATGTGAGCCCACTATTGTACTAGTACGTACAACTACTTGCTAGTATAGCCCTGTAAACCAGAAAGGAGTATTTGCCCTTCTAGAGATTTCAACAAGTGACTAGACTACACTGAGACGGAGTACATATGGAGCAAAATGAGTGAATCTGCACCGTAAATAAATACGTACTAGTTCTATCGTTTTCCTCTCCGAGGTGCACAATATTGAGTATACTGACTAGTCTCTTTTTGACACGCATTTACGTTTTTTACACAGTATAGACGCAAGCGCTCATATACACGCGCATACACTCACCCCTATGAACGCACACACGCACGGCACTATCATCTTGAAATTTACGAAGTCACCATTGGCACCTCGTCGTCGACAATGTAGGAAAATTATGAGGGGGGGGGTCTCTCCAACAGTGTTCCTTGGCTCGCACCTAGCATCACGGTGGTCGAACTTGGAGTCATTCATCTGGTACACGTGGCATCTCAGATCTGGACACAAGGTGACGCGATCTCTCACTTCCTCCGCCATTTGAAGCGGTGCGCCGGTGGAGGGCTAGCATACTCCAATATTAGGTTGGCTCTATGTGATGTGGCAACTTCATATACTAACCGGATGCTGGCTATACTCCCTCTGTAAATAAATACATGGTGTATTGTTTTATTCCTATCAGCGAGGTAACTTAATGTCTTTTTGCTACTTAATAGGATTACATGCAATGAACTAACCACCGCATGTGATGTTTGGTAGTCTCAAGTCATTGAAAGCATGCACGGGCACGGAGGGGGACGCAACTTCATTGACTTACTGCACCTGCCTTTGGGTGTATGACACGTGGATCCAACGGGTGGCTGGCCAACCTGTCATACAGCCAAAGGCAGGTGCAGTAGAGGGGCGAGGAGTAGATGGCCAACACGCACGTGAATTCAACGCAGTCTGCACTTCTCATATAAAGGCTCCCGCTAGTCCAATCTACAAAATCCTATGCACCTACGCATCTAAGGGCAAGAGTGATCACTCCAATCGCAAGATCAGTTGACTAGAAGCTAGACCCATGGAGGCGATGAGCGCGAGCATCAGCCGGCTGTGCGAGATGGTCCACGACGCCGGCCTACATCCTGGCACCGAGGAATGTCTCCAGGTAGTGCTTGAGGCCGCCAGGGCGAGGGGCCGCTTGGACGACAACTTCGTCTCCTTGTTCGACAAGGTCCTCGTCGTCTTCCTCGACAAGTTCACCGTCGTCAAGAAGCTCGCGGACGACCTTGACGTACGCCTCCAGCCCACGCGCCCAGGCTCTGCGATGCCTGCCACCCTCAACAGCCTCTATGGTGACAACCTCTTCGACGCACTGGTGGCCCTGCGACTGCCCGCCGTCGCGCCGGAGAATGTCCACCTCGAGGGCGCGCTCGCCGCGCAGCGCCTGGCGCAGCAAGACACCATCGACATAATCACCCACGTCTACGCGCAAATCGTCCACAAGGACTACTACATGCAAGAGGAGGACGATAGGACGCTGGCCTTCTTAGACCGCAGGGCAACCTTGGACGGCATTGTTTAGAAGCACGTTGAGCTTGCCGCCAACGCCGCTGCTCCTCACATGTCGGTTGGTGACCCAGTGCACTAGGGCGTGAGGATGTCGTTGATGGATCCGTATGTATCTTTATCTTTCCGTCAAATCCATGTAGTAGTATATGGTACTACTAGTAATTATCTTACCTTTGGCATCAACTTCATAATTTTCCTACGTACTCCATGCATGAACCGTGCCAGAACCAAACTTCTCATTACTCTAGGGAAAATCGTTATTTCTATCTATCGGTCGCCCCATGGAGCGGAACCAAATTTTACAAGTTACAAGTTCAAAAGGAAAAGCCTGCCGTGTGCACGTTGCACCCCCACACGGTTTGTCCGGCACGCCGCTCAAGGGGGAATGCGTGCTGTGTTGCATTCTCACTTACAAGTGGGACCGCAGTTGAGCAAACCGACTATCGGCAAACCCCCACCCCGCCCACCGCGCGATGGCTGAGAAAACAAGAGGGAGAAGAGATGGCTGTAGCTAGCACGGACTCCAAGAAAATTGGTGTCGGATGGGACTCGTGTGGGTGGCGTGTGCCGTACTGCTAGACATGAATGCTAGTTATGGCCCATGCCACCCCACTATATCAAGGTGCTGGTTACTCCACTATATCGAGTACGTAGAACAAATTTCCTGGAGTCCGTGCTCGGCCCTCCTCTATCTCTCTTCTCAGCCAGCCAGTAGACGCGTGGAGCCCATCGTCTGTTTGCTCATATGCGGTCCCACATGTCAGTGAAAACGCAAGAGGACCCACTGAACCTGCACATCTTTCACCTCGACGTGCTGGTGATGAAAAACAAACCCAATAAAGATCTTCGGTGACCGCTTTTGAAGTTACTCAAGAGTAGTAAGATTCTATTTACAGTTTAACCCAAGATGCACATCACGTGGCTTCACCTACCACTCTATTTTCTTGCATGACACGACCTGGATGCTAGATGTCCCACGTGTCGGCAAAAGGAGGAAGAACTCGACCAAATCTTCGGTTGTGCTCTCGGATTAGACTAGTTGTGCTAACTTAAAATTTTATTGTGTAGAATGGATGCAAGTTTTGGTATTGGGAAGAAGAGTACAATGATATATTGATAGCGCACAATTTAGTAGATGTTCTAGCACTTTTAGCTAGCATAGAGGCTAGAGATGAGACTAGTGCACTTGTTGATAGAATAGAGGCTAGACACGTCTACTTCTTTACACTCGAAGAAGAAAGAAGCACGCAAGATCGAGCCTCCGCAGATCAACAATGAATGCATCAAGAAGGCACTAATCCAACTTACAGGAGCAGTTATGGAAGTTGGATATCTTCTAAAAAGTATTCTTGTGGTTCTTGTTTTCTTTGGTCTTGCTTTTCTAGTCAAAATTTTGGTGATGTATTTCCATGTACCAAAAAATCAATGATGAAAAAAAGATATGTGTTTGCAAAGAAAAATGTACGCGGCTGGGATGCGGTCGCGCGTTCGGCGCACGACCACCGCATTCGAGAAATGGCCCGGACATGACCCCATTGCCCTACCCAAACGGACAGAATCCGGGAAAAACAGAGGTCCGTTTGGGGTCGTGCGTTGGAGTTGGCCTTACAAGTGGGACCGCAGTTGAGCAAACCGACTATCGGCAAACCCCCACCTCGCCCGCCGCGCAATGGCTGATTTAGAGAAATGACTAGGTTGAAGAGATTGCTGTAGCATGGACTCCAAGAAATATGGTGTCAGATGGAAGTCGTGCTGGTGGTGTGTGCCGTACTCCTGGACGTGAATGCTTGTTCTGGCCCATGCCACCCTACTACTCCTAGTACTACTTATAGTAGTAGTATCGAGGATTCGAGGTGCTGGTTACGTACACCGAACACATTAACATATGGCCCACCTCACACTGTGGCCAAATTTCCTGGAGTCTGTGCTAGGTTAAAAAGTGTTCTTTGTGAGGATGGGTGGCTGGTCTCAAGTTTAAAAATTGTTGTATTACGTACGTAGACGTAGAGATAGTGCAACATCTGAAGCTAGTACAAATAGTGTACTATTGTTGATTGGCCTCATCCGATAACCTGTTGCAATGCACGTACAATTATGTATTCGGAAAATATTTTTTTGCCTCATCGCAGCACCCACTCAGAGAAGCGACTCGATAGCCATTCATAAATTTAGTAAGTTTATCACAGGCATATCATTTTATTACATAGAACAGGTCATCAACCCACAACAACAATGAGGATAGATTATAAATACTAAAGTTTTCATCACACAACAAATAACAAGCAATGAAATGAACTTCAACTCAACCAATCCTCGGCGTTGGAAATGCTTGCTTTGAACCACAAGTGATTCTCTGGGAAGGGCCAGCTATTGTTAATCTCGAGGCCAACGCAGGACTGATCATCTAGGCTGAAGCGGCCTACTATATCACGACCAGGGTAGGTAACCACCGAAATGTCCGACATATAGATATAGTTGCTTCTCATAAATGGTAGTAACGTTGTGTCAACAGCAGCTGGATCGGCTTTCACCATCATTGGATAGTTTTGTCCAAGGAAGAGCGAGTTTACTCCAAGAGCGAGTTTACTCCAAGAGTACTAATAAATAACTTTGATGTGTCCCGTCAACTCGCAGAACGACGAGAAGCTTGCTTACTACACCTTCTCCCTCGCCAACGCGTGCGCGGTGGCTCGCAACACGAGGAGAAACTTTTGCTTACAAGCGGTGGACGTGCAGCAGTTCATTTGGTGTCAGATTGCCAGAAGTACTACTGTAGTACCATAATTATTGTTCGACTTCCGGAAGAGGAGAAGAGCCAAGCGCAAGGTCACCTACTAACCTAGTACAGTACTACTATAGCCAAAGCTGGTCCACCTTTTTAGAGCATGGTTAATAAATATAGGCGCCTCTTGCAGCGGCACATCATTTAGAGCAAGTACTCTCTTCGTAGGAACAAAGGAAGTGAAACAAAAGTTGGAGTGGATGCTAGATTGCCAATTAAAAGATGATTACATAGGAAAAAAATCCTATAGCATTCTATCCTATGAATCAAACGACCAATGTAAGAAAATTATGAGGGGGGTCTCTCCAACAGTGTTCCTGGGCTCGCAACTAACATCACGGTGGTCGAACTTGGAGTCATTCATCTGGTACACGTGGCATCTCAGATCTGGACACAAGGTGACGCGACCTCTCACTTCCTCCGCCATTTGAAGCGGCGCGCCGGTGGAGGGCTAGCATACTCCAATATTAGGTTGGCTCTATGTGATGTGGCAACTTCATATACTAACCGGATGCTGGCTATACTACTACGGTACTCACACTCCAAGAAGTGACTCGAAAACCATTCATAAATTGAGTCTATGACATGCATTCGCAACTGAAATGTACCATTCATTAAATACAACAAGTCATCAACACACAACGACAACGAGGATACATGTTGGATTATAGATTATTTCCAACAAAACATTCTAGAAAATACTAAAGTTTTCATCACACAACAAATAACAAGCAATGAAATGAACTTCAACTCAACCAATCCTCGGCGTTGGAAACACTTGCTTTGAACCATAGGTGCTCTCGGAAGGGCCAGCTATTGTCAATATCGAGAGCAACGCAGGACTGATCATCCAGGCTGAAGCGGCATATATCAGGACCAGGGTAGGGAACCACCAAAATGTCCGAGGTATAGATACAGTTGCTTCTCATAAATGGTAGTAACGTTGTGTCAACAGCAGCTGGATCGCTTTTCACCATCATTGGATAGTTTGGTCCAAGGAAGAGCGAGTTTGTTCCAAGACTATCAATACTGAACCAGGGAGAAGGTGTTTGCGCTAGCACACTAGTATCTGTCCTGAATACCATGCAACGGGTGTTGGAATAGGTCAGGAGAGGGCGACCATGGGAGACAACACCTGCTTCCTCAGTAGTAACAGTCTGAGTGCACTGTATACAGACAAGAAGAGGTGATCCATCAGAATTAGTTGCCAGGCGCCACTGAGTATATAAGTTCTGCTCCTCCTCATGCTCGTGATCATCACCATCGTCATCTCCCCCTTGCTTATAATTTTTTTCAAGTATAGGTGGTGGAATGTTCACAGGACCTTGGAAACACAAGAAGAAGGTTAATTAGTAAAGGGAAACTTGCTAACCCGCATGCATGTGGATGAAACAATTATAATTACGGTGGAAGACAAATGTATTGAAACTACGAGGATCCCATGCAAAAACAGTGCCACGAGTGGTGGCAGCAAACACAAGACCCTCGTATTCAATTGCATCACAGTACACATCCATGTATAGAAACTGACTTTTGAGCAATATCCATCCAGTCGAACCACGAAGGACGGCAACAAGCTTGTCGAAGATGGCAACAACTTGATAGTTCTTGTAATTCCAAGAGCAGTTGGGAACTCAACAAATTGCTATCTTCAGTAGACGACAGTCACCATGATCGTATTTGAACGTACGTAGATCATCTGTGTGCTCAACCTCAGGGCACTCGGAGATTTTTGGAAGTGGAATCCGCTGACGAGTGTACACATTCACAAGTTCCCACTCGCAATTGTACCCAATATAAACAACCCAATCTCCATTTGTGCCAGCCCAGGACTTACCGTTAAGCGATGGCATCTTGACATCACACGTATCATTATCAAGCGGCATCAACTTGCACAAGGCGAGGCCTCCGTCGTCCGCGCCCATGCGAACAGGCTTATAGCAAAGAAGATAAGGGAGATCAAACCGCTCCTGGACCCTTGGGTTCCTTGTAATGATGTTATTAGTTGAGTCGAGCATGGGCTTGAACGAACCTGCCATGCTAGCCGAGGTGATGACGTCGCACCAATCAATGAGTTCCCCCACCACGTCATCTTTCAGATCGGGGCAAGAATAACGGGGTCATTTCCGGCTTGTTCCCTCCATGGAGAAGACGATCGAACAATGGCAGAAGGAAGGGTGAAGGCAAATGGAGGAGGGAGGAAGAGCGTGCGACAGTAGTTCCAAATCGAGAGGGAAAGGCGAAGAGTCGGTGGACGGTTGCCAGTTTGCCACGGTACACGAAGAGGCGCCCCGGCCTACACGTCCTTTCGAAAATTGTACAAAAGGACTCGCCGTCGTCTCACTGGCATGTTGGAACGGGACCACATGTCAACGAAACATCGTGTGTAATTTCTCATGCAAAATGCGATCTGGCCGCGTTGGCCCGAGGTGCCGCATTATTTCTCGACTTTATTTTTTTAATGGCGTGCCGTTCAGTTTTGAAGCACGACTAACTGGTACTGTTTACAGAGAAAATATAAACTACTCTACCACTACTCCACCTCTAGTACTAGTAGTATAAAAAAGATATATAGGCTGGAGCTTCAAAGCTTTCTTGCTAAGGGCTGCCCACTTGCTTCTCACACTATCACCCTCTCTCCAGATCTAAAAAAGACGGCCTCTCTCTCCCTCCTCACCGGTGGTCACAGATCCGCCGGGGAAGAAAAGGACATGCAGTGTTGACACACTCGTCGTCGGCGAGCGAGGTTACGCACTGACGACAAGGCCGTCCTCTCAGACCTAGCGCCCGCGCGGGATGGCCTCCGTCCCCAAGCTCGCTGTCATAGTGCGTGTGGAGGACGATGACCACGAGCGAAGCCACTTCCCGCCGACCCTCAGGTATGCTACCTCTTTTCAAACCATACCCTTGTTCTATTGCCCCATCTGCCATGTCGCTGCATGTGGATCTTTTTCCACTCCACCATCTTCCCAATTTGCTATCCTCTGCTCTGCTGGTCACGCAGACAAAAACCTTAATTTGCACTATTAAAGGAAACCCTACTTCATGCAGACTAATCCATGTCTGGGTTGAATAAGGAAAGGAAGGGAGACTGTACTGTCCAAGAGTAGGCATCGAACCCGCATCTAGGTTGAGAAGGGGAAAATCAGTAGCTAAGGAACGAGTCTCGTGTCTCTTGGTTGAAGAAGGGTAGAAAGGCATGACAACGCAATAGAGAATGACCAGGTCGATCGGTTTGTTGTCCTCACATAGGAAAAAGGTGGCTAAACATAACAAAAATGGGACGTAATCCACATATGCTGCCTGGATATTTGTTGCTCTGGGCAACCATACCTCCCTCACCACTCTATGCGTCCGTGGAGGTACATCGTACTGGTGCGCCCACTGTCTGAATGGGCCTCGCATGCTCTTAGTCTAACTTTTTTTGCCAGCAGTCAAGTCAAGCAATGCTACTGCTAATGTGATGCCACATTTAACTAATGCCGCACTCAGTCTAATGCCACCGATAAATTTAAGCAATGACATTTAATGTCACTGGATTATTTCAGGGTTAGCTGTTGATTGTGGATGTATTAAAGAATTTTCAACTAAGGCATTCTAATGATGTTGCTCAGCCAGGATACCAACGATGAAACTTGTTACTACCTTCAGATTTTTGCACTATTAATGCTTATAGATTACATACCTCACTTTCATGAGATAAGTTAATTTTTTGTACAGTGTCACCAAAATGCCAAGGCGCTGATGTCATTTTATTTTGGTTAAACTGCACAAAAAATTATGAAGACAAGAGGAAAGGTTAAGAGTGGGCACCTCCTCCTCCGGCTGTTCTGTTGATTTGTTCGATCAAGTTTTTATGTTTGATCGATTATCAAGATTGGGATTGCAATTTTTAAGGTCCCCTCGAGTTCGAAATGATATTTACCTTGGAGGTACATGGTTTGCAATTCTTTTATATTGTCATTAGTTAATAATGCTAGTTACCTTCAGACTTTTGTATTTGGTTTAATGCTCATGCACAACTAGTATACCAATGCTGAAACGTGTTACCTTTACATTTTGTATTGTTAATTCTTATAGAAATCTTCCAGTGCTAGAGTTTATTGAAATCTGTTCAGTAAAACCATTGTACTGTACCCTGTAATAAAATAACTACTCTACTATTGCACTAGCCACTGGATTAGTGTATATTTGTAGTATTCGAAATTTCGAATGGTGTTGCATTAGCATATGGACATAAATAAAGGGTGGCAAGCTTTCCCAGATATGTGCTCAAGAAAACTACTACCTGTTTTTCTAAATACTAGTAGACGTTTGGATACTTTAAACTGAACCGCAAAAACCTCTTATATTAAGGGACAGAGGGTGTAGAGTTCACTCAAATTATCCCGGTAAAGCTAGTCACACCTTTGTTAAAATTAATGTTCATTATGTTATCGGAGGAGGTCTGTAAGTTTGTCTCTAATGCCTGTCGACTACATACCTGACATCATGATGTAATGTTAAGTCATTTCCTTTTGTACAGTGTCACTGAATTGTCAAGGCGGTGATGGCATTTTATTTTAGTTGAACTGCACAAAATATGCTTAAAAGAAGAGGAAATGTCAGGAATCGATCATTCTTTCAGAAAGAACTATATATGCCTTTCTGACATCAGCCTCTGTTGCCTTATTTATTCCTTCAAAAAGGTGGTTAGAAACAGTCTTGCTACCTTTTCCCATTAAGAAATTGGAATGCTTATATTTGTGAGTCTATGCTTCAACTAGTGCCACTTTTATAGTAATCACACTTTCAATATCTATGCAAACAGGGATGCTCGAGTTTAGTGGAACTGCACAAAAAGTCCAACTGGTTCAACATTAGGAGCATGTTTTCTCCCAAACCTTTATATCCAATTGGCGGCACTATGAGCTATTCATTAAGAAGGTACATGGTTTGCTACTATCTTGCTACTCTTTTTGTACTATCATTAGATAGTAATACTAGTGGTTTGCATGTGAATTTATTGGCAGGGTGGACCTACATTGGAGGTGCAGGACATGATTCAATGACTGGATGCTCAATTTCGGTTGTATCGATTTCACCTCTTCCATCACTGCGAACATGGATATCCTTGGTCTGATGAAGAATAGGCGCTATATTTCTGCTCTGAACAAGCAAATCAATTCAGTATGAAATTGTCCAGGGCAAAACATGACTATCAAATTGTCCAGTGCAAAACATGACAGATCTAAGCGGAAGAGACATGTTTAAACCAAAAATACAAGGTGGGGTATATGTTTACTAGCTGCTTGATATTTGTGCAGACAGAGATGTCTGCCCGTTGCTATTTAGCAAACAGACAAAGTGACCGCAATTTTGGTTGAACTGCACAAGAGAATAGTATAGTCACTGCATGCAGTGCCATTTGAAAATAGACACAGAAAGATTGGATAGTCACTTCATGGACTGCAGAAAAGTAGTACTATACTATTTATTGGCCAACACTAGGTGCTTCATTGCTTTGGTCTGATTATACAATGGGCATCAATTGCCTAAGTTAAAGTTTGTATTCCGAAAATAGTCTCGCCGTGTGATCAAGAGAAGACCAAATCATATTGCAGTGGATGTTCCTCCATCATGTGTGGTTCATTCCCATGGTTCCAGCTATTGGTGAAACCACTTACGTTTGCAAGAGGAATTGTAGACTTCAGAAACAAATTTGTCATTCAGTCTGTACTGAATGTTGGCCAAGAGAAGCATCCATGTTAGTAGGAAGAACATATGTTTTTTCTAGATCTTTGCTTTTGGAGCTACATATTTGTATATGATCTGTGAATCATTGAGATGCATTAACATGTTGATCTTATGTATGGGAATCATACTAGTTGGTTTTAGTTGTGGCTGATCTTTGCTTTTGGAGCTACATATTTGTATATGATCTGTGAATCATTGAGATGCATTAACAGTTCCTTATATCTGTTCGCTCAGTGTTTACAAGTTACCGATCGATCATTAGCTAGCCTACTAATGCGCTCCTGGCTGTTTCAGTTGCGACGCAAGATCTGAAGTGGCAGTTTTTTGAATAGAAATGCCTACCTCTGAAGAAACTGACAAGCTGCTCTGAAGAAAATGCTTTGCGAATCTGAAGAAACTGCTAGCAAAAATGTTCGCAAATGCCTTATCTCCCAGCTAAAGTTCATCAATTAATGTCCTCAGCTGCGACTCGTTGCATGCTGCTCCGCGTACTGGCTGCGAGCGATTTTGAGTGCCCGCATGCAGCCGGCCGTAATTAAGGCAGCTAACTGATGCGAAAAAAGATGCGCTTTAATTGTTGCGGGCCTTTTAAATCCGTGGAATCATTATTGACAAGGAGGGAGATGATTCGAGTGCACTCGTTTGACCGTAAGGCCGGCGTGCGACCCAGCACGGACGGGACGGGACGGCATAGTCAGAATTTTAGTTTCTCTAGTTTTCCACGGCAAGCTGGCGCGCTAAGCCATGCCTGCTTCATTATGCATTGAATTCCGATGACCATCGCACTACCTTCCGCTTATAAGTACTGTTTCTCGGCCTTCTATGGTGGCACCGTGACCCAACTCGCCCTATCCTCATAAGCCCGCACCGGCCCGACGTTGCTCGCCACTTATCCTCGCTCTCGCCACATCCGCCATGCCCCCGCCCATCCGCGATAGGCGTGGCCGGAGGCGGTCACCGCCGGAACTAGTGTTCGGTTTTTCACCGGAAGGCAGACGGAGGGAGGAGGCATTCTATCGGTGTTTAGATGGCAATGCGGAGATCGAGGACTTGTTGGAGCGCGATCGCCTGGTGGAGGAGCAGGAGTTGTTGGAGCGCGACCGCTTGGCGGATGAGCAGCGTATCGCCGATTTGCGTCGCCAGCGGGACATGGAGCAGCAGCGCACCGACGTTCTGAGTCGCGAGCAGAGTGCCCGCACGCGGGCCGACTACATGGAGGCCGGCGCCCGGCAAATAGCCCTGGAGGCTGTCGGGCACGCACGCGTTCGCGACGCCGATTTTTACTAGCAGCTCGTCAAGTGGGTTTCCCGCTTAGAAGCCGAAGCTTCGGTGGACCACGCCGGCATGGAAAGGGCCAACACGCGCGAGCAACGCACCCTATCGCACCTCTGGCAAGTCCGAGGCGAGGCGGAGGACGCCGGTGCCAGTGTTTAGCGTGTACCGCAGATGGCGGCCGACATCGTCTAGTTAGCTAAGAGTAAGTTATACTTGTACGCTACTAGAGTATTAGTGGAAGTAGATAGTTAACTTGGCTATGATGGTTGTCAACGTGGAAGTTCAGTACTCTATATGTGGAGCAAACCTGTTACTTTGCTCTGAATGTTGAACTTTCCGTTTGAACATATGGAATGGGCTGTTATTTTTTTAAATGGGTTGTATTTGTCCTCCACGGGTTTAGAGGCTGACTTGTGGGCCTACCAAGTTGACGCGTACACAACCAGGAGATGATTGTACGTGGAGAGGATGACAGCAGGGACCCACCAAGGTCATGGCAGTACGCAAGCAAAGTACCTCCTTATTTCAATCCAATAAAAAATGGCTCCTCGTAATGGATTTCTGACATCTGGGTCCCATGCCATTGTCAACGTAGTCAATAAACGAGAGAGTTGCACAACGAGCGACTGACATTAGGGACCCAGCAGCCCGCCCAGTTATTTTTGTTTTGGGTTAATTTGATAAATGCCACTCCAAATCTGGTGTTTCTAAGAAATGCCATTGCAATTTCCAAACTTTGAAAAATGCCATTTCATGCAGTCCCCAGTGGCATTTTTCGAAGTCTGGAGTGGCGTTTTCCAAAGTTTGCAGTGGCATTTTTCAAAGTTTGGAAATTGCAGTGGCATTTTTATGAATCGCCATATTTGTTGTGGCATTTATCTAATTTGTTTTTGAGACGGAAGCAGGGTGTCAACTGGGCTGTGCGGGGCACTCTGGCATGTCTAGACAGCCTTCTCTTTTATGTTTACCACAGACCAGCCCAGTAGTTTTTTTTCTTTCTGAAAATGGCTAGCCCAGTTTTTTTGTGATTTGCCAAGTAAGTCGCTTTGTCAGGCCTATTGGGATGCAAATCTTTCAAGACGAGGAGAACTTCATTCGGCTGGACGAGAAAATGGCCTATCAGTAATGACAAATGGGCTGTACATTTTTAAAACACATCAAACCGGCAATTACTTTCAAATTTCTTTTTTTTTTCATTTCAAGATTTTAAATTGCATTAATTTTTATGCGTGGACAATTTGTTGGATTTTATATTGATATACATTTATTTTTAAAATCAGTTTGAATGTGACTCGAAATTTCAGGATTAAAAACAGTTCGGACCGCACCAAAATATGCAACATTTCGTATAATTTTTTAACCGTGGCCACAATATGGGCTGTAATGCTAACAAAAAGAATATGGGCTCCAAAAAAATCTTCAGAATTAGCAAATGGGCTGTAAATTATTAGAAATAATGGCAGATGGGTTGTATGCTATTTTCCATAGATTTGAGGCTTTCCTAAAAAAAGGTTGACGCACAAGCAGTGACTGTTGGATGTCCATCCAACGGCCGTCGTGCTTCTTCAATCTCTGCTCTTCCTGCTCCAGCCGCTCAAACAAGCGCCGGCGGGACTGCCTGCTCCCTCCTCCCCGCGGCCGGCTGTGCTGCCGCGCAGGCTTCACCACCCCACCATACTCCCATCGCTGGCCTAGCCATCCCTCTACTCACCCACACCTGTTGTTATTCTCCGGCGATGGCAGACGAACCAGTAAACCCTCGTATAGTCGTACTCCCCTCCGCGTGGGAAACAACTGCCGAGTCTTCCCTGCCTCCGTGTCGTTCCCTTCCTAGGCCTCGCCGTCGTCCACCGCCCTGCTGCTCCCAGCGCGGCCTGGTCAACGACCAACATGCATCTGAAGTGGACTGTACATGAGAGGCTGACAGCTGGGTCCACGGCCGCACGCAAGGAAATGCCTCCTTATTACGCGCAAAATAATGATTCCTCCACCTGACACCTGGGACCCACCGAAAGGGCCTCTGTATTTCGCGAAAAAAACGTTACCGCCGCTGACAGCTCGGACCCACCAGCTATATCTTCGCACGCAAGGAAGTGCGTCCTTATTACGCACAAAAAATGAATACTCCCCCTGCTAGCTGGGACCCAGTATAGTGGCAGGCTGACTTGTGGGCCTACTAAGTTGACGGGGACGGAGGGCTTTGTCAACTTAGTCAATATGCATGATTCTAGCTCCAGTGACCGTATGATGTCCATCCAACGGCCGTAGTGCTTCTTCAACCTCTGGTCTTGTTGCTCCAGCCGCCCAAAGCAGCGCCGGTCGTGCCGCATGCTCCTGCCTCCCGTGGCCGGCTGTGCTGCCGCGGAGAACTCACCGCCCCCTACTATTCCCACCGCTGGCCAGGCCCTGCGGCGACGGCAGCCTCACACCGCAGCCGAACCAGTGAACCCTCGTACTCCTCTCCGCGCGGGCTTCCACTGCCGCGTCTTCCCCGGCTCCACGTCATCCCCTTCCTAGGCCTCGCCGTCGTCCACCACCCTGGTGCTCTCGGCGTGGTGTGGTCAACGTGGTCAAGGAACGGCTTCCATCGGACGTGGAATGTACATGGAGAGGCTGACAGCTGGGTCCACAGCCGCAGCAAGGAAGTGCCTCCTTATTACGCGGAAAATAATTATTCCTCCACCTGACAGCGGGGACCCACCAGACGGGCCACCGTATTTTGCGAAAAAAACGTTTCCCCCTGACTGCGGGGACCCACCAGCTACATCTTCGCACGCAAGGAAGTGCGTCCGGGCAAAAAAAAAAGATTTGCCTCCCTGACTGCTGGGACCCACCAGCTACATCTTCGCAGGCAAGGAAGTGCCTGACAGTCGGGACCCACCTGGTCGAAGCGTACGTAGCATTGTCATTCTGGTCGCGAACGTGTACGTACATACTGGTCGATGTAGAGGCGCGCACGTGTCGTAGTAGAGGCGCGCACGTAGCATGTACACGTACGTACAACGGCCAGTGTGCAAGAAAGAAAATACGGCCACGTACGTACATACGGGCAGGGTCTCGAACGCCTACTCGCGCATACGTACGGCCAGGGCTCGTGTACATGGCTGGGTCGGAATGGAGAAACATCGTCGTCGTCGTGTTCATGGGGAGCCAACCGGCTGGGTCGGAACGGAATGCATCGTCGTGTTCATCGGGAGGGCTTGGACGGAACAGCCGATGGAAATGACGCTTGGCGTACCGCAGAACGGAGGAAACGGCCTTGTGTTCGACCGGCCACGTTTGAAACGGGATCCTGTTCATCGGGAGGGGTCTGGCGTACCGCAAAACGGAGGAAACGGACCTCCTACGGTCGAAACGGGGGTCCTGTTGATCGGGAGGGGTGTGGCGTACCGCAAAACGGAGGAAACGGACTTGTGTTGGAGCGCTACGGTCGAAACGGGGGTCATGTTCGTCGGGAGGGGTGTGGCGTACCGCAAAACGGGACTCCACGGGACACTGTTCATCTCCACCGTCGACCCCCTCCAGCCTCCACGGGCTACTATTCATCCACCGTCGACCTCCTCCAGCCTCCACCTGCTACTGTTCATCCACGGGCTCGTGTTCATCCAGCCTCCACCACGCGCTACTCCACCGGCTACTATTCAACCAGCCCTCTCCATGGGCTCCTGTTCAGCCACCCCTTCACGGGCTACTGTTCATCCAGCCCTCCACCGTCTACTGTTCATTCTGCCCTCCACGGGGTGGTCCTATTCATCCTGCCCTCCACGGGGTCTTGTTCATCCAGCCCCAACCGGCTCAATCGATCGGGGTCCTGTTCATCCAGAGGCAACACCACAGGGTCCTGTTCATCCACCCCCACCGGGAACTGTTCATCCAAACCCCCCAGCAACGCTCACTGTTCATCTAGAGGCAACATCGATCGGCTTCAGTTAGCAGCAGTAGCAAAGGAATCGCTCGATCGGGTTCAGTTAACAGCCATCGATCGATCGCTCGGGTTCAGTAACGCGTAGCCTGCAGTGCAATCACTCGGGTTCAGTTAGAGCCCAACGCCTCGCTCGGGTTCAGTTAGAGCCAACGCCTCGCACACACGCGCGTACGTGTACGAGAGAAATGCGCATCGCTCGGCCCCCGACCTCCCACTGTAACCGGGAACTCCCCGAAATTTTCCTCGCCCTCGCTTCTACCATGGTTTTTTCCGTCATGGACGGTCCAAAGAATGTCATGCAGCTGCGTCTCCGGCCCGCCCAGGATGAAAAGCCCATTTTCTGTCATGATTTTTTGTCATAGAAGTAGGAGCCCACCACATCTATGATGATACCGGGTTTTGTCACAATTATCGTCATAGAAGTGTCATATGTATGACAGAAAAAAATTCCGTTCGGCCCAAAATGTCACGGATGTGTCTTTTTTTGTAGTGAAGTGTGGTGTGATATGTCTCCAACGTATCTATAATTTTTGATTATTCCACGCTATTATATTATCCATCTTGGATTATATGCATTATTAAGCTAGTTTATATCATTTTTTGGGACTAACCTATTAACCTAGTGCAAAGTGCCAGTTGCTGTTTTTTCCTTGTTTTATCTTCTCAAGAAATTCTATACCAAATGGAACGAAACTTTTTGAGGATTTTTCGTGAACCAGAAGACACCCAGGAACCTTCGGGAGGAAGACGTAGGGGCCACCAGTTGGCGACCAGGTCGAGAGGCGTGCCATAGGGGGCGCCCCCAGGCTTGTGGGTCCCCTAATGCTCCTCTAGCCCTAATCTTTGCTCTATAAATACCCAAATATTCCCCGTACACCAGAAGGGACACCAAAAATACTTTTCCGCCACCGCAAGTTTCTGTCCTCGTGAGATCCCATCTGGAGGCATGTTCCGCCACTCCGTCGGAGGGGGACTTGTTGTTCTGAAAATATTAAAATTTGTTCACATTTTCAAAAACTGATTATCTTTTTCATCAAATATTTGGAATTTAAAAAAATGCTCATAATTTTCAGGAAATGTTTGGAATTAAAAAAATCTTGTTTTCTGAAATATATTCAGAATTTCATAAAAATGTTCATAATTTTAAATATTGTTTAGAATATTACGAAATTTTCACATTTTAAAAAGTTGTTCACATTTTACAAAGGATGTTCCCAAAAACATTGTTATGATTTTTTAGAAAGGTTGCCACAGTAGCCTGGTTCGCTAGAGTGTCGGCCTCTACAATACCCTTCTTTTTTCATTCGCTATAATTGGTACATTGGGTTCACCTACATAGGAACGTACGTACCTTACCGGGAGATCTAGTTGTCAAATATGCTGCAATTTGTACATTCACTCTTACGTTACATGATTAGGGTTTATCCTACTCCACCAATATCGCTGTCGAGGTTGAGTTTTTCTATGGTGGTCCAACGACTCCGTTTCAAAGGACGAATGCTCAGATGGTGGTTGTGGGATATGCGTTAGGAAGCAAGGCTAAGGTAAAGAGATGTGAGGATGAAGGCATGGCCGCGACTTTGAAAAACATGAAGGAGGGAGAACTCGATGATATCTATGTTGGAGAAGAGGAAATCAATGAACTTGAGAAGGCAACACGTTGACTGGTAGTAGCAAGGGTGAACACCTCAGGATTCTATAGTTTGAAGCTCGGAAGGAAACAATAAATTTCTTCTAGAGTTTGGCTGCACCGCCCTGACATTGGTTGTATGAGGGAGAATGAACATGTGGGCTCAAATTCATGATGTACCCAATCTGTATAGAAAGACGAACATTGTGGATCAAGAACCGGAATTGTTAGAAGCATGGAGATAAACATATTCTTTGGGGGGGAACTACATCAGAGTGAGGGCCGTCATAGATGTATTCAAGCCATTGATTCACTTTACACCGCTAAACCTTGTTGAAAAGGAGATGATTTTGTTACCGGTCAAATATGAGAAGATGGACTACTTTTGTGAAGTTTGTGCCATCCTGGGACATGACATGGATGATATTCACCCACCAAAGAAGGAGTATGGGAAATGGATGTTGGCAAAGTGGAGAGCTTCGGTTTCAAACCAACGTATGGGACATGGAGTTAGCAACAGCTCCTCCCGGTAAGGCCAAGGACCGAGGGGATAAAGGAGGTATGGCCGCAGAGGTGGAAGAAGTGTGGTGTGATACGTGTCCAACGTATCTATAATTTTTTATTATTCCATGATATTATATTATCCATCTTGGATGTTTTACATTCATTATTATGCTATTTTATATCATTTCTTGGGACTAACCTATTAACCTAGTGCCAAGTGCCAGTTGCTGCTTTTTTGCTTGTTTTGTCTTTTTTTTTACAGAAAATCAATACAAAATGGAGTCCAAACGGAACGAAACTTTTTGAGGATTTTTTTGGACCAGAAGACACCCACGAACCTTCAGGAGGAGGTCGGAGGGGCGACCCGTTGGCAAAAAGCTCGAGAGGCGTGCCCTATGGGGCGCCCCCAGGCTTGTGGTCCCCCTGATGCTCCTCTAACCCTAATCTTTGCTCTATAAATACCCAAATATTCCCCGTATACCAGAAGGCACACCGAAAATACTTTCCCACCACCACAAGTTTTTGTCCTCGTTAGATCCCATCTTGAGACCTGTTCCGCTTCTCCGCCGCAGGGGGACCTGTTGTTCTAAAAATATTAAAATTTGTTCACATTTCCAAAAACTGATTGTGTTTTCCAACAAATATTTGGAATTTCCAAAAATGCTCATAATTTTCATGAAATGTTTGGAATTAAAATAAATCATTTTTTAAAAAATATTCAGAATTTCATATAAATGTTCATAATTTTAAATATTGTTCAGCATTTTTAGAAATTTTCACATTTTAAAAAGTTGTTCACGTTTTACAAAGGACGTTCCCGAAAAGATTGTTATCATTTTTTAAAGGTTCCTACAGTAGCCTTGTTCACTACAGTGTCGGCCTCTACAATACCCTTATTTTTTCATTCTCTATTGTAGGTACATTGGGTTTGGAAATCCATTTCTGCACCCGAGCTCATCGGCACCTGCACTGACGAAAAAAATCAAAACAAATACTAGAAAAATTCCAAAAAATCCATTTTTGTGTGCAGTAGATAAATTGATGCATGAAGTTCGCTCCAATTATCACATCATTTGGACATTTGAGGAGCTCTCAGCAAAAAAGACAAATTGGGGCTGTGTAAAGATGTTTACTGTTCATGTACTATTTTGGCCCGATTTGTCTTTTTTGCTGAGAGCTGCTCAGATGTCGAAATGACTTGAAATTTTAGAGCGGTTCTCACTCATCAAATTGCCTACCGCCCCAATTTTTTTTGGAATTTTTGGAAAATTTTCCAAGTTTTTATGAATTGTTTTCTAAGCAGGTGCAGATGAGCCTCGGCACTGAAACGCCCTACTCTAATGAATTTTTTTCCATTTTTTGAATTGTTTTTCCATTGGGTTCACCTACATAGGAACGTGCGTACCTTACCGGGAAATCTAGTTGTCAAATATGCTGCCATTTGTACATTCACTCTTATGTTACATGATCAGGGTTTATCCTACTCCACCAATGTTGTTGTCAAGGTTGAGTTTTTCTATGGTGGTCCAACGACCCCGTTTCAAAGGACGACTGCTTAGATGGTGGTTGTGGGATATGCGTTAGGAAGCAAGGCTCAGGTAAAGAGATGTGAGGATGAAGGCAGCCGCGACTTTGAAAAACATGAAGGAGGGAGAACTCGATGATATCTACGTTGGAGAAGAGGAAATCAATGAACTTGAGAAGGCAACACGTTGACCGGCAGTAGCAAGGGTGAACACCTCAAGATTCTATAGTTTGAAGCTCTGAAAGAAATCCTAAATTTCTTCTAGAGTTTGGCCCTAGATCAAGAATTCAAGGAGGTGGATGAGAACCTATACATTGTACAAATGTTCTGTTTGGGCGATTAGAAAGAAGTTACCCACTAGGGGCCATGGATCTTCCAAGAGCTAATGGTAATGTTTAATGAGTACGATGGCTACACCGCCCTGGCGTCGGTTGTGTTAGGGAGAATGGACGTATGGGATTAAATTCATGATGTACCCAATCTGTATAGAAAGACGAACATTGTGGATCAAGAACCGGAATTGTTAGAAGCATGGAGATGAACAAATTCTTTGGGGGGAACTACATCAGAGTGAGGGCTGGCGTAGATGTATCCAAGCCATTGATTCACTTTACACCGCTAAACCTTGTTGGAAAGGAGATGATTTTGTTATCGGTCAAATTTGAGAAGATGGACTACTTTTGTGAAGTTTGTGCCATCCTGGGACATGACATGGATGGTATTCACCCACCAAAGAAGGAGTATGGGAAGTGGATGTTGGCAAAGTGGAGAGCTTCGGTTTCAAACCAACGTATGGGACATGGAGTTAGCTATAGCTCTTCCCGGCAAGGCCGAGGACTGAGGGGATAAAGGAGGCGTGGCGGCAGAGGTGGAAGAAGTGTGGTGTGATACGTATCCAACGTATCTATAATTTTTATTATTCCATGCTATTATATTATCCATCTTGGATGTTTTATACACATTATTATGTTATTTTATATCATTCTTTCGGACTAACCTATTAACGTAGTGCCAAGTGCCAGTTGCTGATTTTCCTTGTTTTGTCTTTTACAGAAAATCAATACAATACGGAGTCCAAACGGAACGAAACCTTCTGAGGATATTTTTTGGACAAGAAGGCACCCAGGAACCTTCGGGAGGAGGTCGGAGGGGCCATCAGTTGGCGAAAAGCTCGAGAGGCAAGCCCAAGGGGCGCCCCCAGGCTTGTGGGCCCCCTGATGCTCCTCTAACCCTAATGTTTGTTCTATAAATACACTAATATTCCCCGTATACTAGAAGGCACACTGAAAATACTTTTCCGCCACCACAAGTTTTTGTCCTCGTCAGATCCCATATGGAGACCTGTTCCGCTACTCCGCCGGAGGGGGACCTGTTGTTCTGAAAATATTAAAATTTGTTCACATATTCAAAAACTGATTGTGTTTTCCAACAAATATTTGGAATTTCAAAAAATGCTCATAATTTTTAGGAAATATTTGGAATTAAAAAATTCATGTTTTCTAAAAAATATTTATAATTTCATAAAAATGTTCATAATTTTAAATATTGTTCATAATTTTCAAAAAAATTCACATTTTAAAAAGTTGTTAACATTTTACAAAGGACGTTCCCAAAAAGATTGTTATCATTTTTTAAGGGTTGCTACAGTAGCCTGGTTCGCTACAGTGTCGGCCTCTACAATACCCTTGTTTTTTTCATTCACTATAGTAGGTACATTGGGTTCACCTACATAGGAACGTGCGTACCTTACCAGGAGATCTAGTTGTCAAATATGCTGTCGTTTGTACATTCACTCTTACGTTACATGATTAGGGTTTTTCCTAATGCACCAATATCGTTGTCAAGGTTGAGTTTTTCTATGGTGGTCCAACGACCCCTTTTCAAAGGGCGACTGCTCAGATGGTGGTTGTGGGATATGCGTTAGGAAGCAAGGGTAAGGTAAAGAGATGTGAGGATGAAGGCCTGGCCGCGACTATGAAAAACATGAAGGAGGGAGAACTCCCAGCAAGGCAAGGACCGAGGGGATAAATGAGGTGTGGCCGCAGAGGTGGAAGAAGAGTGGTGTGATACGTCTCCAACATATCTATAATTCTTTATTATTCCATGCTATTATATTATCCATCTTGGATGTTTTACACGCATTATTTTGCTAGTTTATATAATTTTTTGGGACAAACCTATTAACCTAGTGCCAAGTGCGAGTTGCTGTTTTTCCTTGTTATGTCTTTTACAGAAAATCAATACAAAACGGAGTCCAAACGGAACGAAACTTTTTGAGGATATTTTTTGGACAAGAAGACACCAAGGAACCTTCGAGAGGAGGTCGGAGGGGCCACCAGTTGACGACAAGCTCGAGAGGCGTGCCCTTGGGGGCACCCCGGGCTTGTGGGCCCCTGATGCTCCTCTAACCTTAATATTTGCTCTATAAATACCCAAATATTCCCCGTGTACCAGAAGGCACACCGAAAATACTTTTCTGCCACCACAAGTTTTTGTCCTCGTCAGATCCCATCTAGAGACCTGTTCCACTACTCCGCCGGAGGGGGGCCTGTTGTTCTGAAAATATTAAAATGTGTTCACATTTTCAGAAACTGATTGTGTTTTCCAACTAATATTTGGAATTTCTAAAAATGCTCATAATTTTCAAGAAATGTTTGGAATTAAAAAATATATATCATGTTTTCAAAAAAATATTCAGAATTTCATAAAAATGTTCATAACTTTAAATATTATTCATAATTTTCTAGAAATTTTCACATTTTAAAAAGTTGTTCACATTTTAGTGAGGAGCTTCCCAAAAAGATTGTTATCATTTTTTTAAATGTTGCTACAGTAGTCTGGTTCGCTACAGTGTCGGCCTCTACAATACCCTTGGTCTTTCATTCGCTATAGTAGGTACATTGGGTTCACCAACATAGGAACGTGCGTACCTTATCGGGAGATCGAGTTGTCAAATATGCTGCCATTCGTACATTCACTCTTACGTTACATGATTAGAGTTTATCCTACTCCACCAATATCGTTGTCGAGGTTGAGTTTTTCTATGGTGGTCCAACGACCCCGTTTCTAAGGACGACTACTCAGATGGTGGTTGTGGGATATGCGTTAGGAAGCAAGGCTAAGGTAAAGAGATGTGAGGATGAAGGCATGGCCGCGACTTTGAAAAACATAAAGGAGGGAGAACTCGATGATATCTACGCTGGAGAAGAGTACATCAATGAACTTGAGAAGGCAACACGTTGATTGGCAGTAGCAAGGGTGAACACCTCAAGATTCTATAGTTTGAAGCTCTGAAGGAAACCCTAAATTTCTTCTAGAGTTTGGCCCTGGATCAAGAATTCGGGAAGTGGATGTTTGCAAAGTGGAGAGCTTTGGTTTCAAACCAACGTATGGGACATGGAGTTAGCTACAGATCCTCCCAGCAAGGTTGAGGGACGAGGGGATAAAGGAGGCGTGGCCGCAGAGGTGGAAGAAGTGTGGCGTGATATGTCTCCAACGTATCTATAATTTTTGATTATTCCATGCTATTATATTATCCATCTTGGATTATATGCATTATTAAGCTAGTTTATATTATTTTTTGGGACTAACCTATTAACCTAGTGCCAAGTGCCAGTTACTGTTTTTTCCTTGTTTTGTCTTCTCTAGAAAATCAATACCAAATGGAACGAAACTTTTTGAGGTTTTTTCATGAACCAGAAGACACCCAGGAACCTTCGGGAGGAAGACATAGGGGCCACCAGTTGACGACTAGCTCGAGAGGCGTGCCCTAGGGGGCGGCCCCAGGCTTGTGGGCCCCCTAATGCTCCTCTAACCCTAATCTTTGCTCTATAAATACCCAAATATTCCCCGTACACCAGAAGGGACACCAAAAATACTTTTCCGCCACCGCAAGTTTCTGTCCTCGTGAGATCCCATCTGGAGACATGTTTCGCCACTCCGGCGGAGGGGGACTTGTTGTTCTGAAAATATTAAAATTTGTTCACATTTTCAAAAATTGATTATCTTTTTCATCAAATATTTTGAATTTTAAAAAGTGCTCATAATTTTCTGGAAATGTTTGGAATTAAAAAAATCTTGTTTTCTGAAATATATTCAGAATTTCATAAAAATGTTCATTATTTTAAATATTGTTTAGAATTTTTAGAGTTTTTCACATTTTAAAAAGTTGTTCACATTTTACAAAGGACGTTCCCAAAAAGATTGTTATGATTTTTTAAAAAGGTTGCCACAGTAGCCTGCTTCGCTAGAGTGTCGGCCTCTACAATACCCTTCTTTTTTCATTCGCTATAGTTGGTACATTGGGTTCACCTACATAGGAACGTGCGTACCTTACCGGGAGATCTAGTTGTCAAATATGCTGCAATTTGTACATTCACTCTTACGTTACATGATTAGGGTTTATCCTACTCCACCTATATCGCTGTCGAGGTTGAGTTTTTCTATGGTGGTCCAACGACCCCGTTTCAAAGGACGAATGCTTAGATGGTGGTTGTGGGATATGCGTTAGGAAGCAAGGCTAAGGTAAAGAGATGTGAGGATGAAGGCATGGCCGCGACTCCGCCGGAGGGGGACCTGCTGTTCTGAAAATATTAAAATTTGTTCACATTTTCAAAAACTGATTGTGTTTGCCAACAAATATTTGGAATTTCAAAAAATGCTCATCATTTTTAGGAAACGTTTAGAATAAAAAAAATCATATTTTCTAAACAATATTCAGAATTTCATAAAAATGTTCATAATTTTAAATATTATTCATAATTTTCAGAAATTTTCACATTTTAAAAAGTTGTTCACATTTTAAAAAGGACGTTCGCAAAAAGATTTTTATCATTTTTTAAAGGTTGCTACACTAGCCTGGTTCGCTATAGTGTCGGCCTCTACAATACCCTTGTTTTTTCTTTCGCTATAGTAGGTACATTAGGTTCACCAACATTGGAACGTGCGTACCTTGCCGGGAGATGTAGTTGTCAAATATGCGGCCATTTGTATATTCACTCTTACGTTACATGATTAGGGTTTATCCTACTCCACCCATATTGTTGTCTAGGTTGAGTTTTTCTATGGTGGTCCGATGACCCCGTTTCAAAGGACGACTGCTCAGATGGTGGTTGTGGGATATGCGTTAGGAAGCAAGGCTAAGGTAAAGAGATGTGAGGATGAAGGCATGGCCGTGACTTTGAAAACATAAAGGAGGGAGAACTCGATGATATCTACGTTAGAGAAGAGGACGTCAATGAACTTGAGAAGGCAACACGTTGACTGGCAGTAGCAAGGGTGAACACCTCAAGATTCTATAGTTTGAAGCTCTGAAGGAAACCCTAAATTTCTTCTAGAGTTTGGCCCTGGATCAAGAATTCGGGGAGTGGATGACAACCTATACATTGTACAAATGTTCTGTTTGGGCGATTGGAAAGAAGTTACCCACTAGGGGCCATGGATCTTCCAAGAGCTAATGGTAATGTTTAATGAGTACGATGGCTGCACCGCCCTCGCATCGGTTGTGTTAGGGAGAATGGACGTATGGGCTCAAATTCATGATGTACCCAATCTGTATATAAAGATGAACATTGTGGATCAAGAACCGGAATTGTTAGAAGCATGGAGATGAACAGATTCTTTGGGGGGAACTACATCAGAGTGAGGGCTGGCATAGATGTATCCAAGCCATTGATTCAGTTTACACTGCTAAACTTGTTGGAATGGAGATGATTTTTTTATCGGTCAAATATGAGAAGATGGACTACTTTTGTGAAGTTTGTGCCATCCTGGGACATGACATGGATGATATTCACCCACCAAAGAAGGAGTTTGGGAAGTGGATGTTGGCAAAGTGGAGATCTTCAGTTTCAAAGCAACGTATGGGACATGGAGTTAGCTACAGCTCCTCCCAGCAAGGCCGAGGACCGAGGGGATAAAGGAGGCGTGGCCGCAGAGGTGGAAGAAGTGTGGTGTGATACACCTCCAACGTATCTAGAATTCTTTATTATTCCATGCTATTATATTATCCATCTTGGATGTTTTATACACATTATTATGCTATTTTATATCATTTTTTGGGACTAACCTATGAACCTAGTGCCAAGTGCCACTTGCTATTTTTTCCTTGTTTTGTCTTTTATAGAAAATCAATACAAAACGGAGTCCAAACGGAACGAAACTTTTTGAAGATTTTTTTTGGACAAGAAGACACCCAGGAACCTTCCGGAGGAGGTCGTAGGGGCCACCAGTTGGCGACAAGCTCAAGAGGCATGCCCTAGGGGGCGCCCCCAGGCTTGTGGGCCCCCTGATGCTCCTCTAACCCAAATCTTTGCTCTATAAATACCCAAGTATTCCTCGTATACCAGAAGACACACCAAAAATACTTTTCCGCCAACACAAGTTTTTCTCCTCGTCAGATCCCATCTGGAGACCTGTTCTGCCACTCCGCCTTAGGGGGACCTGTTGTTCTGAAAATATTAAAATTTGTTTACATTTTCAAAAACTGATTGTGTTTTCCAACAAATATTTGGAATTTCAAAAAATGCTCATAATTTTAAGAAATGTTTGGAATTAAAAAATATATCATGTTTTCTAAAAAATATTCAAAATTTCATAAAAATGTTCATAATTTTAAATATTCTTCATAATTTTTAGAATTTTTCACATTTTAAGAAGTTGTTCACATTTTACAAAGGACGTTCCCAAAAAGATTGTTATCATTTTTTAAAGGTTGCTACAGTAGCCTGGTTCACTAAAGTGTCGGCCTAGACAATACCCTTGTTTTTTTCATTCGCTATAGTATGTACATTGGGTTCACCTACATAGGAACGTGCGTACCTTACCGGGAGATATAGTTGTCAAATATGCTGCCATTTATACATTCACTCTTACGTTACATGATTAGGGTTTATCCTACTCCACCAATATTGTTGTCGAGGTTGAGTTTTTCTATGGTGGTCCAACGACCCCGTTTCAAAGGACGACTGCTCAGATGGTGGTTGTGGGATATGCGTTAGGAAGCAAGGCTAAGGTAAAGAGATGTGAGGATGAAGGCATGGCCGTGACTTTGAAAAACATGAAGGAGGAAGAACTCGATGATATCTACATTGGAGAAGAGGAAATCAATGAACTTGAGAAGGCAACACGTTGACTGGCAGTAGCAAGGGTGAACACCTCAAGATTCTATAGTTTGAAGCTCTGAAGGAAACCCTAAATTTCTTCTAGAGTTTGGCCCTACATCAAGAATTTAGGGAGGTGGATGACAACCTATACATTGTACAAATGTTCTGTTTAGGCGATTGGAAGAAGTTACCCACTAGGGGCCATGGATCCTCTAAGAGCTAATGGTAATTGTCGGATTCAGGGCTCCGCAGACCCAAGAAAGGTTCGAACTCAGAGCTAATGTGGTCGCGGCGGATGAAGGTGACGTGGTCGACGATGGTGAGGGCGGCGCTGGCGATGGTGACGGTGACGCCAGCAACGGTGACAGCGACGCTAGCGACGCGTCTGAGCGCGACCTGGAAGACGCAGTGAGCGACATGTCCGATTGAGCCCGTGCTTCCTTGTCGTTGACCCTGGATGCGAAAACTCGGGCACGGCCCTGGAAGTTGTAAGAGCATTTTGGGAGGGGGAGCCCCTCATGTAAATAGAGTACTGCTTCTATTCCTTAGGCCAAGCTGGAGATGTGTTTTCATGAGCCCGCGAGTTCCGTCGCGAGCTTGCCGCTGTAATTTACCTTAGTCAGGACAAGTTCCGAACCGGCTCGTGAGGTCGTGAGCTTCTGAGGAGCCTGCCGATCTGTCCGAGAGGGCCTCGCGAGAAGCAAGCGCCAGCCATGGCAGGACGTGTGCGCAGCGTGCGCGCACCGCGCCCAGCTCCCGCTCGCGAGGGGGAGGAATGATACATCTCCGTCGTATCTACTTTTTCAAACACTTTTGCCGTTGTTTTGGACTCTAACTTGCATGATTTGAATGGAACTAACCCGGACTGACGCTGTTTTCAGCAGACTTTCTATGGTGTTATTTATGCGCAGAAACAAAAGTTCTCGGAATGACCTGAAACTCCACGGAACGTATTTTTGGAAAATATTAAAAATACTGGAAGAAGAATCCACGTCAGGGGGGCCTCCACCTGTCCACGAGGGTGGGGGGCGCGCCTGCCCCCCTGGGCGCGCCCCCTACCTCGTGGGCCCCCTGACGCTCCACCGACCTCAACTCCAACTCCATATATTCACTTTCGGGGAGAAAAAAAATCAGAGAGAAGGATTCATCACGTTTTACGATACGGAGCTGCCGCCAAGCCCTAAAACCTCTCGGGAGGGCTGATCTGGAGTCCGTTCGGGGCTCTGGAGAGGGGAATCCGTCGCCGTCGTCATCATCAACCATCCTCCATCACCAATTTCATGATGCTCACCGCCATGCGTGAGTAATTCCATCGTAGGCTTGATGGACGGTGATGGGTTGGATGAGATCTATCATGTAATCGAGTTAGTTTTGTTAGTGTTTGATCCCTAGTATCCACTATGTTCTGAGATTGATGTTGCTATGACTTTGCTATGCTTAATGCTTGTCACTAGGGCCTGAGTGCCATGATTTCAGATCTGAACCTATTATGTTTACATGAATATATGTGAGTTCTTGATCCTATCTTGCAAGTCTATAGTCACCTACTATGTGTTATGATCCGGCAACCCCGAAGTGACAATAATTGGGACCACTCCCGGTGATGACCATAGTTTGACGAGTTCATGTATTCACTATGTGTTAATGCTTTGTTCCGGTACTTTATTAAAAGGAGGCCTTAATATCCCTTAGTTTCCGCTAGGACCCCGCTGCAACGGGAGGGTAGGACAAAAGATGTCATGCAAGTTCTTTTCCATAAGCACGTATGACTATATTCCAAATACATGCCTACATTACATTGATGAATTGGAGCTAGTTCTGTGTCACCCTATGTTATGATTGTTACATGATGAACCGCATCCGGCATAATTCTCCATCACCGATCCAATGCCTACGAGCTTTTCACATATTGTTCTTCGTTTATTTACTTTTCCGTTGCTACTGTTACAATCACTACAAAACCCAAAAATATTACTTTTGCTATCGTTACCGTTACTTCCATATTACTTTGCTACTAAATACTTTGCTGCAGATACTAAGTTATCCAGGTGTGGTTGAATTGGCAACTCAACTGCTAATACTTGAGAATATTCTTTGGCTCCCCTTGTGTCGAATCAATAAATTTGGGTTGAATACTCTACCCTCGAAAACTGTTGCGATCCCCTATACTTGTGGGTTATCAAGACTATTTTCTGGCGCCGTTGCCGGGGAGCATAGCTCTATTCTTTGAGTCACTTGGGATTTATATCTGCTGGTCACTATGAAGAACTTGAAAGACGCGAAAACAAAAATTTATCCCTCAACTACGAGGGGAGGTAAGGAACTGCCATCTAGCTCTGCACTTGATTCACCTTCTGTTTTGAGTAAGCTTGCGACACCTAAACCTGCTTCTGCTATTCATTCTGATATGTCGCATGTTATTGATGATGCCACTTCTACTATGCATGATACTTATGATGAAACTACTTCTATGCTTGATACTACTGTGCCACTTGGTGAATTTCTTGATGAACAACTTGCTAGGGCTAGAGAGAATGAAATTATTGAAACTGATAATATTGAAGATAGTGATGATGAAGACTCTACCCCTAATAAATATGAATTGCCTGTTGTGCCTGAGGGTTATGTTTTGGATGAAGAATCTGCTAGAGCCATTCTTGCTTGCAATGATAGAAGTGATCTTAAGAAATTATTAGCTAAATGGAAGCAGCAATCTCTTAATGCTAGAATGAAACCTGACCCTGCTTTTGCTACTTCACCTATCTGTGTTACTGATAAGGATTATGAATTCTCTGTTGATCCTGATATAATTACTTTGGTTGAATCCGATCCTTTCAATGGCTATGAATCTGAAACTGTTGTGGCACATCTTACTAAACATAATGATATGGTCACCCTGTTCACTAATGATGAGAGAACCCGCTACCTTTATATCCTTAAATATTTCCGTTCTCATTAAAGGGTGATGCTAAGATATGGTTTAATTCTCTTCATCCTGGTTGTGTGCGTAGTCCCCAGGATATGATTTATTACTTCTCTGCTAAATATTTCTCTGCTCATCAGAAACAAGCTGCTTTAAGGGATATATATAATTTTGTGCAAATTGAAGAAGAGAGTCTCCCACAAGCTTGGGGGAGGCTTCTCCAATTACTTAATGCTTTGCCTGATCATCCTCTTAAGAAAAATGAAATACTTGATATCTTTTATAATGGACTAACCGATGCTTCCAGAGATTACCTGGATAGTTGTGCTGGTTCTGTTTTCAGGGAAAGGACACCGGATGAAGCTGAAATTTTATTGAATAATATGTTGACAAATGAAAGTAATTGGACACTTCTTGAGCCAATTCCTGAGCCTATTCCTAAACCAACTCGGAAGAAGAGGGGTGTTCTATTTCTCAGTCCTGAAGATATGCAAGAGGCAAAGAAATGTATGAAAGAAAAAGGTATTAAAGCTGAAGATGTTAAGAATTTACCTCCTATTGAAGAAATACACGGTCTTAATTTACCGCCTGTTGAAGAAACATATGATCTTAATCCATCACCTATTGAAGAAACTCATGGTCTTGATAACCCGACACAAGTAGTAAAGGTAAATTCTCTCGATGAAGGTGATATTCCTCACTAGAAGTCTGCTAGACAATGCTTAGAAGAGTTTGATAATTTTATTGTCAAACAAGAAAACTTCAATGCTTATTTTGGTAGACAATTGAAATACAATTCCAATACGCTTGAATACTTGGGTGATTATATGTCTAGAGTTAAAGGTGAACTTAAACTCATTACTAAACATGCTTATATGGTCACCACTCAAGTAGAACAAGTACTTAAAGCTCAGAATGATTTGCTCAATGAATTAAATAGTAAGAATAATGATTATGGTGTTAGAGTGGCTACTAGAACTGGTAAAATGACTCAGGAACCTTTGTATCCTGAAGGCCATCCTAAGAGAATTGAGCAAGATTCCCAGAGAAATAATATAGATGCACCTAGTCCTTCTAAAAAGAAGAAAAAGAAGAATGATAGGAGTTTGCATGCTTCTAGTGAACCTATTGCTGAACCACCTGAGAATCCAAATGATATTTCCATTTCTGATGCTGAAACACAATCTGGTAATGAACATGAACCAAGAGAAAATATTAATGAAGATGTTCATGAAGATCCTCAACCTAGTAATGATAATGATGTAGAAATTGAACCTGCTGTTGATCTGATAACCCACAATCAAAGAATCAATGTTATGATAAGAAAGACTTTGTTGCTAGGAAGGACGGTAAAGAAAGGGAGCCATGGGTTCAGAAACCCATGCCTTTTCCTCCGAAACCATCCAAGAAAAAGGATGATGAGGATTTTGAGCGCTTTGCTAAAATGATTAGACCTATCTTCTTGCGTATGCATTTGACTGATATGCTCAAAATGAATCCTTATGCTAAGTATATGAAATAAATTGTTACTAATAAGAGAAAAATACCGGAAGCTGAAATTTCCACCATGCTTGCTAATTACACTTTTAAGGGTGGAATACCTAAGAAACTAGGAGATCCAGGAGTACCAACTATACCATGCTCCATTAAAAGAAACTATGTTAAAACTGCTTTATGTGATCTTGGAGCCGGTGTTAGTGTTATGCCTCTCTCTTTATATCGTAGACTTGATTTGAACAAGTTGACACCTACTGAAATATCTTTGCAAATGGCTGATAAATCAACTGCCATACCTGTCGGTATTTGTGAGGATGTGCCTGTTGTGGTTGCAAACGTTACTATTTTGACGGACTTTGTTATTCTTGATATTCCCGAGGACGATAGTATGTCTATTATTCTTGGAAGACCCTTTTTGAATACTGCAGGGGCTGTTATTGATTGCAACAAAGGCAATGTCACTTTTCACGTTAATGGTAATGAGCATACGGTACACTTTTCGAGGAAACAACCTCAAGTCCACAGTATCAATTCTATTGGAAAAATTCCATCGATTATTTTTGGAGGTTTTGAATTTCCTCTTCCTACTGTCAAGAAGAAATATGATATTCTTATTATTGGGGATGTGCATATCCCTGTTGAGGTAACATAGTGTTATTCGAAATTTCTCCGGTTCCATGTTATTCGGAATGAGTTTGTTAACAAGACTTGATCAACCTTGTTAGTGGATTCCTTTTGATGAGCATGAGATGGATGAAACTAGAAGGCACAACCTTCTGTACCCTCTCTCTACTTTCTGTTATTTAGTTGAAATAAAGTAAAAATAGCATTTTCCAGTCTGTTTTCTGAATTATCCGTGCAATATAAAAATACCCCGAAAATAAAAGTTCTCCAAATGCCCTGAAAATGGAATATGATTTTTTCTGGAATATTTGAGAATATCTGGCACTGACAACACAACAGGGGAGCAAGCACCTGGCCACGAGGGTCCAGGGCGCGCCCACCCCTACAAGGCGCACCCCTGCCTCGTGGGCCCATGGTGGCTCGCCTCCACTTATTCCTGCACCCACACACTTCTTCTCCCCCCCCCCCAAAAAAATCATCATCCAGCTCAAGCACAAGTTCTAGCTCATTTTGCTGCGATTTTCGATCTCCTTGCTCAAAGCACCTCTCACAAAACTGCTTGGGGAGATTGTTCCTTGGTATGTGACTCCTCCATTGGTCCAATTAGTTTTTTTCTAGTGCTTTATTCATTGCAAATTTGTGCTGCCTAGGTGACCATGTTCTTGAGCTTGCATGTCAAATTTATATGGTTCCAAGTAGTTCTAATGCTTGATATAGTATCTAGGCACTTGTAGGAGTAGTTGCTATCAATTTTGTTGAGCTTGGTTCACTTTTATTTGAAGTTACTAAAAATTTCATAATTTTTCAGAAAATAATGAAGAGATTTTTGAGGGGCTCATCGAGCCGAAGCTCGAAGGAAAAGCAAAGTGAAGAAGCACAGAGGCCCAAATATAATTTGCCTTGCACCGCTGAGGTCCGGCCGTGTGAATGGCCTTCCAATGATTTCTTGAGAGCAGCCAGGATTTATGATGATTTCTATGAATTGGCTGAGAATGCAGGCCTCACCGACTTCCTCCGTGACCAACGTGAACAGTATCTCTTACTCACCAATACTTTTGTGCAAAACTTCTACTATTATCCTAAGGAATCACCTCCTTCAGTAGAGTTTCATTTATATGATGTGGTTAAGAAGATATCACTAGATGAATTTTGCGAGGTTTGCAAAATACCTTTCGAGGGTAGTTTAGAGGAACCACATCGTAAAGATGTAGATGGGTTTATTGACAGTATTATTGTAGGGGAAACTTGGAAGGTTTCCGATGCAAGAATCACTAGCATACATTTTCTTGTTTTACGCTACTTTGCTATATTTGCTAGTTGTTGCTTAATTGGTCGCGGAAACTGTGGAAACCTTAGTGTTCCTGATATTATTATTTTGTTACATGGTTTATTTTGTGATAACACTGTTAGTATGGGCGGTATTATTGCCAAACGGTTAAGTCTGAACCGTACAAAGGGCCCCATCTTTGGAGGTATTTATGCTTCACGCCTTGCTGCACACTATAACATACCTATTAGGCACTATGAAAAAGAAGAAAAATTGCTGCCCACTGCTTATTTAGATTATAAGAGTATGGTAGCACATGACTTTATTGTTAAGAATAGGGAAGGGGCGCTTAAATACAAATTGTTCTTTGATAAACATCACCCTGAGACTATTACCTTGCCTGCTCCTTCCTTGTTTGATTTATCTGCAGGTCCGTATCTCGTTCCGCTGGCGGCCATTCACGCCTACCGGAACCCTACATCAGCCACAAGAGCCGGAGCCGGAACCACAATTGGAACCTCCACGACAGTCCAATTACCAGTGGGATCCGGAGATGATTGCCAACCAGTGGCAATCAAAGTATTCTTCATCTCAGTACGACCCCGGTTATAACTTTGGATATCCGCCAGGCCATCCGTGGCAATGAACCAACTTAGGCCAAAAGCCTAAGCTTGGGGGAGTACGTATTTCTCACCGACATTACATTCATGTTCACACACTCATTGCTAGATGTCGGTGCTCATACTCTTTCTCTGTATTATCCATGCTAGTTTATTTTCCTTTTTCTTGCTTTCTTCTTGTGGGTTTAATAAACCTTAAGAAAAACCAAAAAAATTAGTGTAGCTTTAGCTAGTTTACTTTTCTTGCTGTAGTAACAATTAAAAAAAAATCCAAAAAGATTTCTCGTTCTTCTTTTGGTTGTTGGGAGCTTTCCTGTGTAAATAGTTCTATTTCTTTTCTTTTCTTTGGGGGTTGATAGGAGAAGATCATGATTAAATTGTTGAAGTGGCTCTTATATGCTTTATTGTTGATTTAACCAAGAGCCCATATTGCCTTGTCTTCTCCTGTTTATTGAATGCTCGCAGATTCCAGCTTAGTCCAATGCACGTGCACTCTTATTATTTTCACATCGTTCAGTCGTGCAAGTGAAAGGCAATTATGACGATATATGATGGACTGACTGAGATGAGAGAAGCTGGTATGAACTCGACCTATCTTGTTTTTGTAAATATGATTAGTTCATCGTTCCTGATTCAGCCTATTATGATTAAACATGTTTGCAATGACAATTAGAGATCATATTTGCTTATGCCATGCTTGATTAGCTATGAGTTATAATGGTTTACCTTGCGTGCCAACATGCTATTAAAATGATTGTGATGTGGTATAGTGGGGTGGTATCCTCCTTTGAATGATTTAAGTGACTTGACTTGGCACATGTTCACACATGTAGTTGAAACAAATCAACATAGCCTTCATGATATTTATGTTCATGGTGGATTATATCCTACTCATGCTTGCACTCAATGTTTATTAATTTTAATGCATGTTCATGACTGTTGTCGCTCTCTAGTTGGTCGCTTCCCAGTCTTTTGCTAGCCTTCACTTGTACTAAGCGGGAATACTGCTTGTGCATCCAATCCCTTAAACCCAAAAGTTATTCCATATGAGTCCACTATACCTTCCTATATGCGGTATCTACCTGCCGTTCCAAGTAAATTTGTATGTGCCAAACTCTAAACCTTCAAATGAAATTCTGTTTTGTATGCTCGAATAGCTCATGTATCAACTAGGGCTGTCTGTATCTTCCATGCTAGGCGGGTTATTCTCAAGAGGAGTGGACTCCGCTCCTCACTCACGAGAAAATGGTTGGTCAGCGGGATGCCCAGTCCCATGCTTTATGCAAATCAAATCAAAATAATTGCAAACAAAACTCCCCCTGGGACTGTTGTTAGTTGGAGGCACTCGTTGTTTCGAGCAAGCCATGGATTGATGCTTGTTGGTGGAGGGGGAGTATAAACTTTACCATTCTGTTTGGGAACCACCTATAATGTGTGTAGCATGGAAGATATCGCCATCTCTCGGTTGTTATGTTGACAATGAAAGTATGCCGCTCAAAATATTATTTATCTCTATTTCAAAATCGAGCTCTGGCACCTCTACAAATCCCTGCTTCCCTCTACAAAGGGCCTATCTATTTACTTTTATGTTGAGTCATCACCCTCTTATTAGAAAGCACCAGCTGGAGAGCACCGTTGTCATTTGCATTCATTACTATTAATTTATATTGGGTATAACTATGATTGGATCGCGAGGGGGAGGCATGATACGTCTCCGTCGTATCTACTTTTCCAAACACTTTTGCCCTTGTTTTGGACTCTAACTTGCATGATTTGAATGGAACTAACCCGGACTGACGCTGTTTTCAGCAGACTTTCTATGGTGTTATTTATGTGCAGAAACAAAAGTTCTCGGAATGACCTGAAACTCCACGGAATGTATTTTTGGAAAATATTAAAAATACTGGAAGAAGAATCCACGTTAGGGGGCCTCCACCTGTCCACGAGGGTGGGGGGCGCGCCTGCCCCCTTGGGCGCGCCCCCTGCCTCGTGGGCCCCCTGACGCTCCACCGACCTCAACTCCAACTCCATATATTCACTTTCGGGGAGAGAAAAATCAGAGAGAAGGATTCATCGCGTTTTACGATACAGAGCTGCCGCCAAGCCCTAAAACCTCTCGGGAGGGCTGATCTGGAGTCCGTTCGGGGCTCCGGAGAGGGGAATCCGACGTCGTCGTCATCATCAACCATCCTCCATCACAAATTTCATGATGCTCACCGCCGTGCGTGAGTAATTCCATCGTAGGCTTGCTGGACGGTGATGGGTTGGATGAGATCTATCATGTAATCGAGTTAGTTCTGTTAGGGTTTAATCCCTAGTATCCACTATGTTCTGAGATTGATGTTGCTATGACTTTCCTATGCTTAATGCTTGTCACTAGGGCCCGAGTGCCATGATTTCAGATCTGAACCTATTATGTTTTCATGAATATATGTGAGTTCTTGATCCTATCTTGCAAGTCTATAGTCACCTACTATGTGTTATGATCCGGCAACCCCGAAGTGACAATAATCGGGACCACTCCCGGTGATGACCATAGTTTGAGTTCATATATTCACTATGTGTTAATGCTTTGTTCCGGTACTCTATTAAAAGGAGGCCTTAATATCCCTTAGTTTCCGCTAGGACCCTGCTGCCACGGGAGGGTAGGACAAAAGATGTCATGCAATATCTTTTCCATAAGCACGTATGACTATATTCCAAATACATGCCTACATTACATTGATGAATTGGAGCTAGTTCTGTGTCACCCTATGTTATGATTGTTACATGATGAACCGCATCCGGCATAATTCTCCATCACCGATCCAATGCCTACGAGCTTTTTACATGTTGTTCTTCGCTTATTTACTTTTCCGTTGCTACTGTTACAATCACTACAAAACCCAAAAATATTACTTTTGCTATCGTTACCGTTACTTTCATATTACTTTGCCACTAAATACTTTGCTGCAGATACTAAGTTATCCAGGTGTGGTTGAATTGACAACTCAACTGCTAATACTTGAGAATATTCTTTGGCTCCCCTTGTGTCGAATCAATAAATTTGGGTTGAATACTCTACCCTCGAAAACTGTTGCGATCCCCTATACTTGTGGGTTATCAAGGCAGCAGGTGCGAACACCGAATCAAGGCAAGGAACCAAATCGCAAGAAATCGCACGGATGAGGAAAGACACCCCCCGCGCATACCAATGAAAATTCAACTTCAAACTTAAATCCAAGCCAGAAAACAGGGCTACAGAAAATAGGTTAAAAGCAAATGGCCGCGTCCGGCGCGTAGTCTAGTCTTTTGGTCTTCCACCAGCGCGGAGCATGGCGCCTCCACTAGGACGTGGGTTGGAGCCCCCAAGGCCCGAGGGCGGCTCTCCGGAGACTCCGGGGCGTGTACAGCCCCACTCATTATTACGTGAGTGTCACGAGCGGAGACCTTCATAGGCGTGAGCCTTGCTTCATATCGCCAGACGAGGGCCCCGCCTTGCACCGCCCTCGACCACCGTTGGGGCGTCCAGAAACCAGGACGATGCCAAGGGGAAAAGGGGACGCTAGCGGCGCCCTCGGCCACCACGGGTCCTCTGCTGGGGGGAAGGCTCACCAGCGCCTCCCCAGCAGAGGGCCTACCTCCGGGCGACGCACTGCTCCGCGGGATGCGAGGAGGGGCCTTGCTCTCGGCTCCTTCCTTGCAGCCCCCAGTGCACTCCCCCTGGTGGAAGGGGGGCTGGCCGTGCTAGGGCCGTCGTCCACCGCTGTGACCTGATCCACTTGTGACCCATGGTTAGCGTAAGCTTGCTCCTGAGAGATTAGCGGTACCCCGTAGCTGTTGTCGCCGGCATGGTCGACGAGGCCTCCTGGTGGCTCCTGGAAGGCCTCAGCTTCTAGCGCCTCCTCTTCCTAGCCTGGCTCGAGGGAGCCATGATCATCTTCCGGCGTGTACTCCTAGTCCATCATGCGGGGCACGTAGGCCTCCGAGGCCATCGCCCCGAAAACCTCGCCGAAGTGCCCCGCGCTCCACGTCGTCCGCCCCAGCGCGCCGCCCTGAGGATGGTAGGGCAGCATCCTGCCGGGGCCGTGGGTGGCAATGCTCGTGCCTGCGCTCGTCGGAGGTGGCACGCGCACGATTGAGCGTCTGGCACCGCTGGCCGCGCCGATGTCGACGAATCCTCCTGGCGCGCCCAGGGGCACGTGGGCGCGGCGAGGCCCGCCATGCAACCCGGCCACAGCCTGAGGCGTGAGCGAGGAACAGAAAGGTGGTGCTCCCCTGGCTGCAGCGTCCAACAGCTCGGCGACGCGCTCCAGTAGTGCATCTCGGCTGCTCTCCATCAGTCGGCATCGCAGCAGCTCCCGCGCCACTTTGAGCGCGGCCCTCATGTACGCTTGTTCCCGTCGGGTGTGCGGCATCGTCGTCGCAGCATAGCTTGAGGCCCTTGTGGCGGCCCGCGCGTGCCGCGGAGTGAGGGTGGACGGCGCCGGACCGTGCCGCCCGCGCCCCGCAGCGTTTGGTGGTGCGCGTGCCGCCTGGAGCACGGGGTTGAGGTCTTCTTGGGCGGACGATGTTGCCCGGGTTGGCCAGGCTGCCCAGTGGTCGGCGTCGATGGAAGAGAGGCTTCGGCGCACCCCTACCTGGCGCGCCAAATGTCAGATTTCGGGTTCCGGCAAACCCCTTGAGGTTCGAACTTGTCACGACCGGATTTTCGGGATATTAATTCCCCAGAAAACGGCCCTTGTGCTCACCAGCCCCAGGATTACTGTTAGCTGATGAGGCACCAACTTGATACAAGAATTCCAAGCAAAGTACAAAATATGTAGTACAAGACCATTGTGGCCTAGGAGTACAACACTTGGTTTCTAGTGGTTGATGGCGGAAGCGGTTTGTGGTTCATCTGCGTCTATGGGACTCCATTTCCCACAAGAACAGCTGACCATGATAACTCCTATCTTCGCGAGGCTGCTATCATCAAAACGTAGGTTCCGGGGCTGTCACCGCGATGCTTATCTCCATGCGCGAAATCTGGCCAAGACAATAGCCAGGGACAAGCCAGTGAGTACGTTTGAATGTACTCGCAAACATTAAGAACACGGGTATAACATAATAAGAGACAATCATGCTCCGAAATATTTCTGATCATAACGTTTGCCACGAAATAAACGAAATCCGAGATGCACGCATGCGGATAAAACATGAGCATGTAATACGGGAGAAGAAATAGAATGCACAGATCGAGTGTCTGAAATGACTCCTCGAAAGGGTGCAAATAAATTAACAATGCCGCAGTCGGGCGTCTGAGCGACACCACATAAAGGGCTTATAAGGGATAAATAAATAACAAACATGCCACAGTCGGGCGTCTGAGCGACACCACATAAAGGGCTTATAAGGGATAAATAAATAACAAACATACCACAGTCGGGCGTCTGAGCGACGCCACATAAAGGGCTTATATAAGAATAATCACAGTGAATATCCAGGAGGTAGAACCATCCCAAGGATACTCAATAATTCAAATAAGGTAAGTGGTTAGTCCATAGTAATAATAAACATAATCCTCAGATGTCACAGGTCATAAACAAATATTCTAGTATAGCCGTTTCTCCATCCGAAGACCGTCACTATGTTCTAGTTAAGCCGTTCTCCATCCGAATACCGTTACTATGATCCAGTTTAGCCGTTCTCCATCCGAAAACCGTCACTATGATCCATCTCAGACTGTGGTCCTTACCCATGAACATGGCTATCCGAATGGATATATCCTCTGCAGAGGGTGTACTATTTACCCACGAGTAACGGATTTATTTAGCCCATCGGGACTAATTCCGCCTACGGCCTTTTAATTGAAAACACGCCTGACCTGCACACACCAGCTTAACTTACCGGTGTCTGGAATCACCCACGACAGCTGCCAAGCAAAACTCTAAGTGGGGAGGCTACAACCTCGACGTAGCATGGGATCAAATTTATATTCGCGCGCTCTAAGGGGTGCCCCCCTCTCGGTCCCAACCGGAAACACCCATGCCCCCGGACCAGGTGGCATGCCTACCGGATGCACCCGGTATCTTCCACCATGGCCTCTCTGTATGGTGTGTGCTTTGGTAAGGGGTTGACAACTTACTGAACCATACCCTACCTGCGGCAGGGACAAGTGGTAGTACAAAAACGACTGGGGGAAGTCACTGAACAAGACTCGACCTACGACCGACTCAGGTGGTCCAAGTATTCTCCGAATGATCAGCATAACCAACAATGTTTCCATTAACAGATAAACTCACCACTCATCAAGCCTCACCATGCCATACCGGACAGACTCGTCTCGACGAGGAACTAGGGACAAGCTCGTGTCTACCCAAGACCACGACTTTCCCGGCTTCCTTCCGGTATGCATGAGAAGCTCACGAGGATGATCACTATCACCAGCATGACCATTACTACCAGCAAAGAATCTCAATGGTGTAATCATGCGAAAGATTTTTACCGTCACATAAAAATAACGTATGCTCCAAGTCAAGTGGTGTTGTAACCGTATCAAAACACCTCAGAAGATATTATGCCAGAGTTCAGAATGCTTGCCTTCAAGAGTATGCAAAGGGTGCACTTTTTGAAAGCTTTCTTCTCTCTCCATTTCCTATTTTGAAAAATATTCAAATAATAAATATTTCAAACATAGTGCAAAAAAGTTGTCCCAAATATTTTTGAAATAAATCTTAAAATAAACTAGATGAAAATTGAGAGATGTAGAAAAAGAATCAACTCATTTGGAGTTTCATTTTAAAAGCTATAGCCAGTCAAAGTTTGGTCAAATCTCTGTTTTAAATAAAACCAGAAAAGGAAAACGTTTCGGGGGAAATACGCTTTCGAAGCAGAGGAAACGTACTCGGGCGTTTACGCGACCACTTAAGCCAGCGTGGATGGCGCGGGGGTCACTGACAATGGGTCCAGAGGGCCCACTGGCCAGGTTTGACCATTCTTCCCTCTCCCTTCTCTTCTCTGCCCGAGCGGGAGCGGGACTCCGGCGATCGCCGCCGGCGATTGGCGGTTCCTCGCGGGCTCCAGAGGGCAGGGATGGATCCGAGGCTCCAGGGCGGTCCTCTCGGTGGTCGCTGGGTCAATGGTGATGGGAGGAGTCACCGGCGGCGAGCTCTGCGGCGGAGGGGGCTACGGGAGTGAAGTGGGTTTTGGGCTCCGGTGGTTTCCGATCGAGGCTGAGGCGCTGGGCAGCTCCGCAAGGACAAGAGGAAGCGAGTGGTGGCGCTGGATGGGCGGGGGAGTGGCTGGTTGCGACGAATGGCACCGGAAGGCAGCGGCGGCCGAACCAGCCGGAGTTGGGGAAGATGGCCTTTCCCGGTCAATCCACTGCGTGGGGAGCTCTAGGGGGAAGGCCTGAGGTCGCCTGAGGTCTTGAACGAGTTCGGGGATCCCTTAAATAGGCGCTCGAGGTCGGTCCCACGGCAGCCGAGGATAAGAACGCCGGCGACCGTGGTGCTGTAGCTGCAGGGCGACGTGGCGGCGACGAGCGCGTGCCGACGGGCTTCAGGATAAGCTCGAGCTGTTCACAGGGGCAGCTGGCGTGCGCGGGTGGCTTGGGCGGCGCCGTCCATGGCAGAGGCTCACTGCCGACGCCGGCGTGCCGCCAAAATCCCTGATGGCGGCGCTGTAGGGCACCAGAGGTGGCGTGGAGAGTGGGCGAGGCTAGTGCGCGACTCTGTAGGCGAGCCAGGGCCATGTGCGGGACGCGGCGGGGGCGGCAGTGCGACGCGGCGGCTCGGTGCGCGCGCGTGCAAAACGTGCGCTCTGGGCGCGCCCAGAGCATGCACGGGACATGCTCGACGAAATGCCAGGGCAGCCTAGAGTGTGAGGGTGAGGCTGGCAATTAACAGGACTAGGATAGAGATAGCTAGGAGCTTAGTGGACAAGGTTGCTGGGTCAGTGGAACAAGATCATGGTGCAAACTAGGAAACATGCCCAAAACTGACTGTGCACGCCAAGTGTTCGACAGAATGCCAAGTGCACTTAGGCAACTCTTGGAGTGGCCAAAATCTCCAGATCAGGGTCTCTCTAGATGTAGGTGACGTTGGCAAGGTCATTTGGGCAAAACCAGAAACTTACTAGTGCAAGTTTTGCAAAACTCCAGTTTTGGACAGGAGGAAAATGGTCTCATTGCATGCACTTAAAATCCTCCAATGAGTCTATTCTCCTGTACTTAAGGGTTTTGCAGGGAGGGCTACAAGCAGGAAAAAGCTCAGGGGCACTAGAGCAAAATAAAATAGGGTTGCAGTACAAATCATCAAACTGGACCAGAATGAAAAGGAGGTTGATTCACTCAAATGTTTCAAAGAACATCACTGGGTTTTTGCATGAAGTTGAATTATATGCATCTACTGACATCTCCAAACACTGGGAAGAATTTTTAAAGGAATATTTAAATAGGTTGTAGTGCAAAAATGCCTACTGGACCAGATTTGAAAAGTTGATGTAGAGCTCAAAATCTCCAATGACCACAAGATATTTTTGCATAAAAGTGATGTGGAAGCATCACATGACATCCCCAAATTTTGGTGGAAATTTTAAAGGAATTTGTCAAATGGTTGCAGTGCAAAACAGGCTCCAAATTCAAAAGAAATCATTTTAAAAGAATAAAGCTCTGAGAAAACAAATCTTGCAATTAAATCCACTGATAAAGAATTGTTTCATAGAGAGAGTATACAAATCCAACAATACTTTTGGAAAGTTTCCACTTGAGGTAAAAATCCACAATATCAAAAGGGGTAAATCTTAACAAATGGAAAAGTTTAAATTCCTGGCAAAATTTTAATTTATAAAACAAGGTCAAAATTTTGGGATGTCACAGAACTTTGGGGTGCGCACGAAGATCTCAATCTCCCTAGGTCACTCTCGCAATGATCGCAAGGCCTAGCTCGACGAACCCGAAGAACGAGAGACACAAGAGTTTATACTGGTTCGGGCCACCGATGTGGTGTAATACCCTACTCCAGTGTGGTGTGGTGGATTGCCTCTTGGGCTGAGGATGAACAGTTACAAGGGAAGAATAGCCTCCTGAGGAGAGGTGCTCTGGTGCTTGGTGAGTTTGTGTGGTTGGGGATGATCTGAATGATCCGTTCGATCCGTCTTCTCCGTCTAATCCCTCTTTTCTCTATGGTGGTGGCTAGTCCTATTTATAGAGGCCTTGGTCCTCTTCCCAAATGTTTAGGCGGGAAGGGATCCCACAACGGCCAAATTCAAAGGGAGACAACTAGTACAAGTTATCCTGACTAAAGGTGGTCTTCGCCTACCAAAGGCTCCAGTGGTGACGCCGTCTTGGGCTCCATGGTGACCTCCGTCCTGCCGTCCTACTGGTCTTGGTCTCGTTGCACCGATATGGAAACCTTTGCCTAATGCCTCGGGACTCCTCGCCTGCGCTTGCCTCTTTAGCACCAAAGAGTAAACGAGGACACTGCACGCGCTGGCGCCGGCCTGGCCACGGTCGTCATGGATTGCGTCACAGGAACCTCGCGAGGTGCCCCTTGCCTTGATCTCTCCGCCCCTCGTGAGCCAGCCTGGTGAGGCCGCCCTCGAGGAGGTCTTGCGTCGTCCGCCTCGCGAGGCTTGGCCCCTCGCAAGGGTCTTGAGTGTTTGCTGGCGAAGATGGGTCGTACAGGGCCGCTGGTGGAGCCACGCCGTGGGCCGCAGGCAGGCAAGTCTGGGGACCCCTGTTCCCAGGACGCCGATAATGGTATAGGCTATGCGATGATATTGGATCTTGGAATTGGAATCGATTGAAATTGGAGTTCCACCAAAAAATTTATCCTATGCATCTAGTTCATCGTGATCGGAATTATATATATAATTTTTTGCCTCGTGAAGGAGAAAGTATCGCGCTCTAGCTTGGTGGAGGCTTAAGTCAATTTTATATTCATGCCCCAATCATGAGCTCTCAAGAGAAATTATTATCCAGAATTTTTATGCTCGGCTTTCTCGTAATGATCAAACCATGCTTGATACTTCTTGTGTTGGTTCCTTTATGAAGAAGACTATTGAATTCCGGTGGGATCTTTTGGAAAGAATTAAACGCAACTCTGAAGATTGAGAACTCGACAAAGGTAAAGAGTTAGGTATCAAAATTAAATATGATTGTGTTAAATCTTTTATGAATACCGATGCTTTTCAAAAGTTTAGCACTAAATTTGGACTTGACTCTGAGATAGCAGCCTCCTTTTGTGAATCATTTGCTACTCATGTTGATCTCCCTAAAGATAAGTGGTTTAAATATCACCCATCTATTAAAGAAGAAATCAAAGAACTAGTACCAGTTAGAGAAGAAACTATACTTTACAATGTTGATCCAGTTGTTCCTACTACTTATATTGACAAACCACCTTTCCCTGTTAGGATAAAGGAACATGCTAAAGTTTCAACTGTGGTTAACAAAAGCTATATAGAACACCTAAACCTGCTGAACAAATTAAAGTAGAACCTAGTTTTGCTATGGTTAAAGATCTCTTGGAAGAAGATATGGATGGGCATGTTATTTACTTCTGTGAAGAAGTTGCTAGAATTGCCAAACCTGATAAAAAGGATAAACATAGACATGTTGTTGGCATGCCCGTTATCTCAGTTAAAATAGGAGACCACTGTTATCATGGTTTATGTGACATAGGTGCTAGTGTGAGTGCTATTCCTTACACCTTATATCAAGAAATTATGAATGACATAGCACCTGCAGAGATAGAAGACATAGATGTTACTATTAAACTTGCTAATAGAGACACTATTTCACCAATTGGGATTGTTAGAGATGTTGAAGTCTTGTGTGGGAAAATAAAATACCCAACTGATTTTCTTGTTCTTGGTTCCCACAAGATGATTTTTGTCTCATTATCTTTGGTAGACCTTTCTTGAACACCGTTAATGCTAATAGACTATGAGAACAAACTGTCGGTGTTAGTTTTGGTGATGAGTGATACGTCTCCAACGTATCTATAATTTTTGATTGTTCCATGCTATATTATATTCTGTTTTGGACATTAATGGGCTTTATTATACACTTTTATATTATTTCTGGGACTAACCTATTAACCGGAGGCCCAACCCAGAATTGCTGTTTTTTTGCCTATTTCAGAGTTTCGCTCAAAAAGAATATCAAACGGAGTCCAAACGGAATGAAACCTTCGGGAACGTGATTTTCAGAACGAACGTGATCCAGAGGACTTGGACCCTACGTCAAGACATCAACCAGGAGGGCACGAGGTAGGGGGGCGCGCCTACCCCCCTGGGCGCGCCCTCCACCCTCGTGGGCCCCACGTTGCTCCACCGACGTACTTCTTCCTCCTATATATACCTATGTACCCCCAAACTACCAGATACGGAGCCAAAAACCTAATTCCACCGCCGCAACCTTCTGTACCTGTGAGATCCCATCTTGGGGCCTTTTCGGGAGCTCCGCCGGAGGGGGCATCGATCACGGAGGGCTTCTACATCAACACCATAGCCTCTCCGATGATGTGTGAGTATTTACCTCAGACCTTCGGGTCCATAGTTATTAGCTAGATGGCTTCTTCTCTCTATTTGGATCTCAATACAATGTTCTCCCCCTCTCTTGTGGAGATCTATTCGATGTAATCTTCTTTTGCGGTGTGTTTGTTGAGACTGATGAATTGTGGGTTTATGATCAAGTTTATCTATGAAGAATATTTGAATCTTCTCTGAATTCTTTTATGTATGATTGGTTATCTTTGCAAGTCTCTTCGAATTAGCAGTTTGGTTTGGTTTACTAGATTGATCTTTCTTGCAATGGGAGAAGTGCTTAGCTTTGGGTTCAATCTTGCGGTGTCCTTTCCCAGTGATAGTAGGGGCAGCAAGGCACGTATTGTATTGTTGCCATCGAGGATAACAAGATGGGGTTTATATCATATTGCATGAGTTTATCCCTCTACATCATGTCATCTTGCTTAAAGCGTTACTCTGTTCTTATGAACTTAATACTCTAGATGCATGCTGGATAGCGGTCGATGTGTGGAGTAATAGTAGTAGATGCAGGCAGGAGTCGGTCTACTTGTCTCGGACGTGATTCCTATATACATGATCATACCTAGATATTCTCATAACTATGCTCAATTCTGTCAATTGCTCAACAATAATTTGTTCACACACCGTAATACTTATGCTCTTGAGAGAAGCCACTAGTGAAACCTATGGCCCCCGGGTCTATTTTCCATCATATTAATCTTCCAACACTTAGTTATTTTTATTGCCTTTTATTTTACTTTGCATCTTTATCATAAAAATACCAAAAATGTCATCTTATCATATCTATCAGATCTCACTCTCTTAAGTGACCGTGAAGGGATTGACAACCCCTTTATTGCGTTGGTTGTGAGGATTTATTTGTTTGTGTAGGTGCGAGGGACTTGTGTGTTGCCTCCTACTGGATTGATACCTTGGTTCTCAAAAACTGAGGGAAATACTTACGCTACTTTGCTGCATCACCCTTTCCTCTTCAAGGGAAAACCAACGCAGTGCTCAAGAGGTAGCAAGAAGGATTTCTGGCGCCGTTGCCGGGGAGTCTACGCAAAAGTCAACATACCAAGTACCCATCACAAACCCTTATCTCCTGCATTACATTATTTGCCATTTGCCTCTCGTTTTCCTCTCCCCCACTTCACCCTTGCCGTTTTATTCGCCCTCTGTTTTGCGTTCGCCTCTTTTTCGCTTGCTTCTTGTTTGCTCGTGTGTTGGATTGCTTTGCTGTCACGATGGATCAAGATAATAACAAATTGTGTGACTTTACCAATACCAATAACAATGATTTTCTTAGCACTCCGATTGCTCCTCTTACCGATACTGAATCTTGTGAAATAAATGCTGCTTTGTTGAATCTTGTCATGAAAGATCAATTCGCCGGCCTTCCTAGTGAAGATGCCGCTACCCATCTAAATAGTTTCGTTGATTTGTGTGATATGTAAAAGAAGAAAGATGTGGATAATGATATTGTTAAACTGAAGCTATTTCCTTTTTCGCTTAGAGATCGTGCTAAAGCGTGGTTTTCATCTTTGCCTAAAAATAGTATTGACTCTTGGAATAAGTGCAAAGATGCTTTTATCTCTAAGTATTTTCCCTCCGCTAAGATCATCTCTCTTAGAAACGATATTATGAATTTTAAGCAACTTGATCATGAACATGTTGCACAAGCTTGGGAGAGGATGAAATTAATGATACGTAATTGTCCTACACCTGACTTGAATTTATGGATGATCATACAAATTGTTTATGCCGGATTGAATTTTGCTTCTAGTAATCTTTTAGATTCGGCCGCGGGAGGCACTTTTATGGAAATCACTTTAGGAGAATCTACTAAACTCCTAGATAATATTATGGTTAATTATTCTCAATGGCACACTGAAAGATCTACTAATAAAAAAGTGCATGCGATAGCAGAAATTAATGTTTTGAGTGGAAAGATGGGTGAACTTATGAAATTGTTTGCTACTAAGAGTGTTTCTTCTGATCCTAATGATATGCCTTTGTCTACTTTGATTGAGAATAATAATGAATCTATGGATGTGAATTTTGTTGGTAGGAATAATTTTGGTAACAAAGCGTATAGAGGAAACTTTAATCCTAGGCCTTATCCTAGTAATTCCTCTAATAATTATGGTAATTCCTACAACAATTCTTATGGAAATTTTAATAAGATGCCTTCTGAATTTGAGACTAGTGTTAAGGAGTTTATGAATTCGCAAAAGAATTTCAATGCTTTGCTTGAAGAAAAATTGATTAAAGTTGATGAATTGGCTAGGAACGTTGATAGAATTTCTCTTGATGTTGATTCTTTAAAACTTAGATCTATTCCTCCTAAGCATGATATCAGTGAGTCTCTCAAGGCCATGAGAATTTCCATTGATGAGTGCAAAGAAAGAACCGCTAGGATGCGTGCTAAGAAAGATTGCTTTGTGAAAGCATGTTCTTCTAGTTTCTATGAAAATAAAGATGAAGATCTAAAAGTTATTGATGTGTCCCCAATTAAATATTTGTTTTGCAATATGAATCTTGATAATGATGGGACTGAATATGATCCACCTTTACCTAGAAGGCGTTCCAAAAATTTGGAGTTTTTAGATCTTGATGCAAAAATTGGTAAAAGTGGGATTGAAGAGATCAAAACTTTAGATATTAATGAACCCACTATTTTGGATTTCTAGGAATTTAATTATGATAATTGCTCTTTGATAGATTGTATTTCTTTGTTGCAATCCGTGCTAAATTCTCCACATGCTTACACTCAACACAAAGCTTTTACTAAACATATCGTTGATGCTTTAATGCAATCTTATGAAGAAAAACTTGAGTTGGAAGTTTCTATCCCTAGAAAACTTTATGATGAGTGGGAACCTACTATTAAAATTAAATTTAAAGATCATGAATTCTATGCTTTGTGTGATTTGGGTGCTAGTGTTTCCACGATTCCAAAAACTTTGTGTGATTTGCTAGGTTTCCGTAATTTTGATGATTGCTCTTTAAACTTGCACCTTGCGGATTCCACCATTAAGAAACCTATGGGAAGAATTAATGATGTTCTTATTGTTGCAAATAGGAATTATGTGCTCCTAGATTTTATTGTCCTTGATATAGATTGCAATCCTTCATGTCCTATTATTCTTGGTAGACCTTTCCTTAGAACGATTGGTGCAATTATTGATATGAAGGAAGGGAATATTAGATTCCAATTTCCGTTAAGGAAAGGCATGGAACAATTCCCTAGAAAGAAAATAAAATTACATTATGAATCTATTATGAGAGCCACTTATGGATTGCCTACCAAAGATGGCAATACCTAGATCTATCCTTGCTTTTATGCCTAGCTAGGGGCGTTAAACGATAGCGCTTGTTGGGAGGCAACCCAGTTTTATTTTTAGTTTTTTTGCTTTTAGCTTCTGTTTAGGAATAAATATTTGATCTAGCCTCTGGTTAGATGTGTTTTTATGTTTTAATTAGTGTTTGTGCCAAGTTTAACCTATAGGATCTTCTTGGATGATAGTTATTTGATCTTGCTGAAAATTGCAGAAACATTCTTTTCGTGAAAATAATTGTTAAAAATCACCAGAACGTGATAAAATATTGATTCCAATTGCTGCTGATCAATAAACAAATTTTCTAGGTCGTCCTATTTTGGCTGAATTTTTGGAGTTCCAGAAGTTTGCGTTAGTTACAGATTACTACAGACTGTTCTGTTTTTGACAGATTCTGTTTTTCGTGTGTTGTTTGCTTATTTTGATGAATCTATGGCTAGTAAAATAGTTTATAAACCATAGAGAAGTTGGAATACAGTAGGATTAACACCAATATAAATAAAGAATGAGTTCATTACAGTACCTTGAAGTGGTGTTTTGTTTTCTTTCGCTAACGGAGCTTAGGAAATTTTCTGTTAAGTTTTGTGTTGTAGTTTTCAAGTTTTGGGTGAAAGATTTGATGGATTATGGAACAAGGAGTGGCAAGAGCCTAAGCTTGGGGATGCCCATGGTACCCCAAGATAATCTAAGGACATCAAAAAGCTAAAGCTTGGGGATGCCCCGGAAGGCATCCCCTCTTTCGTCTACTTCCATCGGTAACTTTACTTGGAGCTATATTTTTATTCACCACATGATATGTGTTTTGCTTGGAGCGTCTTGTATTATTTGAGTATTTGCTTTTTATTTTATCACAATAATCTTTGCTGTACACACCTTTTGAGAGAGACACACTTGATTTGGAAATTATTAGAATACTCTATGTGCTTCACTTATATCTTTTGAGTTATATAGTTTTTGCTCTAGTGCTTCACTTATATTTTTTAGAGCACGGTGGTGATTTTGTTTTATAGAAACTATTGTTCTCTCATGCTTCACTTAGATTATTTTGGGAGTCCTACAAAACAACATGGTAGTTTGCTTTGACAATGATAGGCATTCAAGATTAGTAAAAAAAATTCTTATGAGTGTGTTGAATATTATGCGAAGTTTGATACTGGATAATTGTTTTGAGATATGAAGATGGTGATATTAGAGTCATGCTAGTTGAGTAGTTTTGAATTTGAGAAATACTCGTGTTAAAGTTTGCGATTCCCGTAGCATGCACGTATGGTGAACCGTTATGTGCTGAAGTCGGAGAATGATTTATTTATTGATTGTCTTCCTTATGAGTGGCGGTCGGGGACGAGCGATGGTCTTTTCCTACCAATCTATCCCCCTAGGAGCATGCACGTAATACTTTGCTTTGATAACTTGTAGATTTTTGCAATAAGTATATGAGTTCTTTATGACTAATGTTGAGTCCATGGATTATACGCACTTTTCCTCCTTCCACCATTGCTAGCCTCTCTAATACCGCGCACGTTTCGCGGGTATCATACACCCACCATATACCTTCCTCAAAACAGCCACCATACCTACCTATCATGGCATTTCCATAGCCATTCCGAGATATATTGCCATGCAACTTACCACCATTTCGTTTATTAAGATACGCTCCATCATTGTCATATTGCTTCGCATGATCATGTAGTTGACATCGTATTTGTGGCAAAGCCACCGTTCATAATTCTTTCATACATGTCACTCTTGATTCATTGCATATCCCGGTACACCGCCGGAGGCATTCACATAGAGTCATATTTTGTTCTAAGTATTGAGTTGTAAGTAAATAAAAGTGTGATGAGCATCATTTTTTAGAGCATTGTCCCAAGTGAGGAAAGGATGATGGAGACTATGATTCCCCCACAAGTCGGGATGAGACTCTGGACGAAAAAAAAGAAAAGAGGCCATAAAAAAAGAGAAGAAAAGGCCCAAATAAAAAAAATGAGAGAAAAAGAGAGAAGGGCGTCGGTGTACAAAAGGAGGGGCGCACTTTTGTACCCCTTTACCTGTGCACGGGCAGTCGGAGCCGCGCCCACGGTCACACCAAGCAGAACAGGGGAGGTGAGCCAAGGTAAGACCGAAGCCCAAGATAACCAGAGCAACACCAAGGCCAAGACCACAAAGAGCAGAGGGACGAAGCAGGTTCCCCCGGCAAGACCCTTGCTGGGGCAGCCTCAGCAGCCCCGGCAAGACCCTTGCCGGGGCAGCTCGCCCCACACCAACAGAGCGAGCCACCCTTGAGCCCTCGGTCTCCAACATCACGTTGGGCCAGGGCTCGGGAGGCACCTCCATCGTGGCATGCAGATCTTTGTGAAGACAAGGAACACCCAAGATCAGATGAGGATTAGAAGACGACGATCCTCGGCAAGATCCTTGCCGAGGAAAGCCACGAGACCCCCGGCAAGGTCCTTGCCGGGGACGACAGCGCGCCACGGCAAGAGCCTTACCGGGCCACCCAGCAGGGCCCTCACCAAGGACGCCAACAGGGCCACCGCCAGGCCCGCGCCAACCAAGTTTCCACCGCCGTTCGCATGCAGCTGCCAGCTCAACCAGCTGAGCAGGCACCTGCGTGGCAACATGCAGCTCCCGGGCCAACTCGTCAAGCGACTTTGTGGCGGCATGCAGATCTTCGTGAAGGCTCCACCACCGCGCCACCTCAGCTGCCTGCCTGCCTACATGGCACCACATGCCTCACTGGCCAGGGCACGTGTCGAAGCGAGGAGGAGCGGCGACGAACGGGACGGGCCTCGCCCCCGTCCCCGATAAAGCAAGGGGACACCTAAGCTACGCATTAAATGCATCTTGTCCTGTAATACGAGCGATAAGCTCATAGCACTGTGCGCCTTTCCACCTCCTGTGTGCCACTGTGGCAGCCCCTTTCGACTATAAAAGGAGGCCCATGGCATACTGGAGAAGGATTCTGCTCTTTCGAACCACACACTCACCACAGCTAGTTCGAGAGCTCAAGAACTCTCTGAAATACACCCACCAAAGCAGGACTAGGGTTTTACGCATCCTCGCGGCCCGAACCTGGGTAAACGATCCTTGTGCTGGTTACTAATCCTGCTCTTCTCGCAACCCTGCGCCCCGGCAACCATAGTAGGGATTCTTGTGATCCCATAGGTGTCGTTCCCCCGACATCTTTGGCGCGCCAGGTAGGGGGCGCAATTGTGAGAATCTGGTCTAGTAGTTAGCCTAGCAGTTCTTCGTCGCCATGGCTCCTAAGAAGAAGACGGCCACAACGATCGGCTCGTTGGGAGCCGAATGGCCCGTGCCGGTGCGGACGAGCAGTGGACCGGTCACGGACAGGACCCGGGCCGCGGTCCGCGAGCACCAGCATCGCCCTGGCAGTCAGAGCCTAGCAAGCGGCGTCGTTCGCGCGCCAGACGACCGGCCGCACATCACCAGATCCAAAGACGAAGCTGAGCCCCCCGCAGGCGGCGCGGGGCCCTCCAGGGGTGTCGTTGTGCCACCTCCGGGCGGCGCAGCAACCTCCAAGATGCCCACACCGGCGACCACTGCGCGCTCTTCCCATGGTGTGCGTGCCGAGCAGCGTCACCACGCTGGTGACCCTGGGCACCGCCGTGGGAAGAGCCTTGTGCGTCATCCGCAAGATGAAGGGGTTCAGCATGCCCGCCGAAGTTCTGGCGAAAATGGCACGCAGCCGCTGGGTCGTAACGGAGCTCCTTCTAACGTAGTTAGAAGTCGAAGCATGCCGCGATCCACGCAGCTGTCGCCGCCGCCCACGCCAGCAGAAGCTTTGGCGCGCGCGCAGCTACTCCTCGACTTCCCTCCTGCTGCGGAGAAGCTCGACGAGTGGAGGGCCACCATCCGGAGCCTCGTCGCCGTCGCCAACAAAGACGATCCGCGACCGTCGGGCCCTTGGGTCGGCGCCCCACCGAGCCACCACATGCTGGCGCTAGGAGGACCGGGGGAGCTGCAGCCAGGGTGCACTCTCCTCCTCCTCGCCAGCCGCCGCGGGCGTCGGCCCGTCGTGACGACGCTTGTGATAACATCTCCATAGCGTCGTCCGACCCGCGGACCCTCCGCGACCAGTGCTAGGTTCTTCGGGAACGAGCTCACGAAGACGCTCGAACCACCGTCGAGCGCCGGCGCGAAACGCGCCACCAGTCTGACAAGCGGTCGGGACCCGCTATGGACCACCCAGCACCGGGGGGCTCCGGCGGCCTACCTTACGAGGTGGGCTGCCCGGCCTTTACCCGTGAGCTGCGACAGTTCCAGTGGCCGTCCCACCGCACGTTCAAGCCCGATGTCGGCGAGAAGTACACTGGCAAGACCCATCCGTCCGAGTTCCTCAGCATCTACACCATCGCGATGCAGGCTACTGGAGCTCGCGACGACAAGGTGCTTGCCAACTATTTCCCACTGGCGCTGAAGCCCAATGTTATGTCTTGGTTGATGCACTTGCCGATGGATTCCATTTCTTCTTGGTCGGATCTGTGCCATGAGTTCGTTGGCGCCTTCACAGGAGGCCACCAAGCTCATGGCCAGGCCAGTGATCTGCATATCATTCCCCAAAAGGAAGGGGAAAGCCTGTGCAAGTACATCCAGAGATTCAGCCGGGTGCAGTACAACATCCCCGACGTTCATCCCGCCGCTGTGATCAGCGCATTCCACCAGAACGTGTGCAACCGCAAGATGCGCGAAGAGCTGGCGATGACCAAGGTTAAGGATGTGGCCGAGCTCTATGTTCTGGCTGATAGGTGCGCCCGGGCTGAAGAGGGAAGGAAGTACCCCGGTGAAGACGCCGGCGTGGAAACCGACTCTATCGATGAAGACGCCGCCACCCCGACGAAGAAGGGCCGGCGTCGCAACAGGAAACGCAAAGGCAAGGCCGTGCTTGCCGTTGAAGGATCTGACGACACCGGCACCGGCAAGAAGGTCAAGGCAGACGCTCCCGGCAAGGAGATTGCCAGGTGCGCCGCCTGCCGGGCCTTGGCGGCTACCGACAAGCCAGGAAGCTCCGGCAAGCAATACTACAAGATCCACCGCACCAAGGGCCACGACCTCCAGAACTGCCGACAAGTCGAGCTGCTTGCTGAGAAGCAAAAGGCCGAGTACAAGAGGCGGGACAAGGAGAAGGACTAGGACGGTGCCGAGGGATCCGGCAAGAAGCGTGGCGGCCAAGGAAGCCGCCCCGGCAAGGACAACCAGCAAGAGAGGCCCGCCCGGGGCCGTGACAAGAAACAAGAAGACGATGATCGCGACGAGGACGACGAGTCCGGTGAGCAAGGGTTCCAGAAGGCTACGAAGGCCATGTGCATCGATGGCGGCGCCTCGCTGCATACTTCTCACCGCCAGCTCAAGCAGTGGGCGTGTGATATTACAGCAGCAGAGCTGTCGTTCGACGCTCAGAAGCCGTTGAAGTGGTCCAGCACGCCCCTCATCTTTGACGCCGAGGACCACCCTGACCGCACAACCGCGGTTGGGTGTTTGCCATTGTTGGTCTCACCAACGATACACAACCTCAGGGTGAACAAGATGTTGGTTGACGGCGGGGCCGGCCTGAACCTGATCTCGCCTGTCGTGATCAAAAGATTGCAAATCCCTGATGGAGACCTCAAGGAAACGGGCACGTTTCAAGGGGTCAATCCGGGGAGGAGCCAGCCGAAGGGGAAGGTCACACTGCCCGTGACGTTTGGAGGGGAATTGAACTACAGGACATAGAGGATCATCTTCGACGTGGCCGAGATCCCCTTGCCCTACAACGGGATCCTCGGCCACCCGGCACTAGCCAAGTTAATGGCGGCATCACACTACGCCTACAACATGCTAAAGATGCCTGGGCCGTTGACCATCATCTCCGTCCCCTCCGACAAGAAGGACGTGCTGATTTGCGCCGACCAACTTTACTGGGAAGCAGTTGTGGCAGCTGCCGTCAAGGCACCTGCTCCTGCCGCTGAATGCCCGGAAGGGAAGAGGAAGCCCGGCAAGACCTCTCGCACCCACTCCGGCAAGCATGCCTCTTCGGAGTGCTACGCTACCGTCGAGGACGTGCCAGAGAGCTCTACCGGCAAGAGCAAGAAATCCAGAGCCGAGCCACCGCAGACCAAGAAGGTGTCCGCCAGGGAGGATGGCATGGGAGGGGCCTTCACCATAGGCTCCACCCTCGGCAGCAAATAGGAAGGCGTGCTCGTCACCTTCCTGCGGGCGAATGTCGACGTGTTTGCGTGGCAAGCATCCAACATCCCCGGTGTTCCCAGGAAGGTGATTGAGCACCACCTAGCTGTCTGCCCTCATGCATGGCCCGTCAAGCAGAAGGTCAGAAAGCAGGCTCTGGAGAGGCAGGAGTTCATCACAGAGGAGATCAGGAAGTTGGAAGCGGCAGGTTTGGTGAGAGGAGTGCTCCACCCGACGTGGTTGGCCAATCCGGTAGTGGTGCGCAAGGCGAAGGGGAAGTGGAGGCTGTGTATTGATTACATAGATATCAATAAGGCTTGTCCTAAGGACCCCTTCCCGTTGCCGCGCATCGACCAGATTGTTGACTCCATGGCCGGGTGTGATCTGTTATCATTCCTCGACGCCTACTCAGGCTACCACCAGATCTTCATGACAAGAGAGGATGAAGAAAAGACAGCATTCATCACCCCATGTGGTACGTATTGCTTTTTACGGATGCCTTTCGAGTTGAAGAGTGCTGGCTCAACGTTTGCAAGAGCAGTCCAAATTGGTTTTGAACCTCAGCTCCATAGAAATATGGAGGCATACATGGAGGACATAGTGGTCAAAACCAAGGACGGGCCAACTCTTGTGCAAGATCTGGAAGAGACGTTTGCCAACCTGCGCAAGATCAACCTCAAGCTGAACCCTGAGAAGTGTGTCTTCAGCGTTCCGTCCAGCAAGCTTCTCAGGTTCTTTGTGTTGCAGCGCGGGATTGAGGCAAACCCAGACAAAATCAAGGCTATTGAGCAGATTGAGGCGCCCAAGCGGATCAAGGATGTGCGTCGGCTCACCGGCTGCGTCGCCGCCATGAGCCGATTCATCTCCAAGTCCGCCGAGCGCGCCCTTCCTTTCTTCAAGATCTTGAAGAAGGCAGGCCCAATGGAGTGGACCCCAGAAGCCGAGGCAGCATTGCAGGATCTGAAGAAATACCTTTCCTCCACGCCAACACTGGTTGCGCCTAAACCACAAGAGCCGTTGCTGCTGTATCTGGCAGTGACGAATCAAGTGGTCAGCGCCACACTAGTGGCACAGAGGGAGGTCAACGAGGAGGCAGTGACGGCGGCAGAACCAGTGCATGGCAAGACAAAGATTCCCCCGCCAGGGCCTGGTGCCGGCAAGGCGAGGCCCCCGGCAGAGTCTGATGCCACCGAGGCAGTGCCCGCGCAGTCAAGTGAGGTGGTGCAGAAGAAGAAGATGATGCAGCACCCGGTTTACTCTGTCAGCTCCCTCTTGCAGGGAGCTAGATCGAGGTACTCCGGTGTGCAGAAATTGCTCTTCGGCCTCCTTATGGCCTCGAGGAAGCTGCGTCATTACTTCCAAGCCCACGAGATCACTGTTGCCACCCGCCTCCCGTTGCAACAGATACTGCATCACCCAGATGCAACCGGAAGGATTGTGGAATTGGCCTTGGAGTTATCATGTTTCGGTTTGAAGTTTGAAAGTACCTCGACAATTCAGAGCAGAGTCTTGGCGGAGTTCATTGCAGAATGGGCCTCAATGCCTGACGAAGAAATCCAGGAGACCACTCTCCCCGGCAAGGAGGCAGACCGCGACTGGATCATGTACTTTGATGGGGATTTCTCGCTGCAAGGCGCCGGTGCCGGTGTGCTGCTCGTCGCACCCACCGGAGAGCACCTCAAGTACGTGATCCAGATGCACTTTCCCCGAGAGATGTCCACCAATAACACTGCTGAGTACGAGGGATTGCTTGCCGGTCTCAGGATCGCGGCAGACCTCGGGGTTAAGAAGCTCATCGTCAGGGGTGACTCGCAGCTCGTTGTCAGGCAGGTCAACAAGGATTACCAGAGCCCATTGATGGAAGCTTACGTAGATGAAGTGAGAAAGCTGGAGGAGCGCTTTGACGGTATCCAAGTGGAGCGCGTCCCCTGAATGGAGAACGACACCGCCAATTACCTGTCAAAGTGTGCTGTATTCAAGCTACTTGTGTAACCAGGTACCTTTTTGCTCCGGTTAACTCAACCATCCGTCGAACCATCAATGGGGCAGAACAAGCGGAGGAAGTCAGGTCCCGGCAAGTACTTTCCTACCGAGCCCCCTGGGGCTGCCGGTAAGGGTGCTGCCGTGGACGCTGAGCCCGCCAAAGGGCAACTGGCTCCGGCAGGGCGTCAAGCCCTGGCCATGGAGACAGCCGCGGCCATGGCTGAGGAAATGCCGTTGGTCCTTGCCGTCGAGCCCCAGGCTCCGGCATGGGCACATCATACTGTCCGATTCCTCCAAACAGGGGAACTTCCTGAGGAGCAGGAAGAAGCGGAGAAAGTAGCCCATCGGTCCGCCTTGTACCAGTTTGTCGACGACGTCCTGTACAGGAGAAGGCCGAACGGCGTGAAATTGAGGTGCATCCCCCGGGAGGAAGGACTAGAGCTGTTGGCAGAGATACATGGAGGCATATGTGGCTCCCACATAGGGTCGAGGGCCCTTGCCGGAAAGGCGTTCCGGCAAGGTTTCTTTTGGCCCACCGCCCTCCAGGATGCGACGGCACTAGTAACCAAGTGTGAAGCGTGTCACTTCCATTCAAAGAAGCTTCATCAACCAGCTCAAGCCCTTCAAACAATCCCTCTCTCCTGGCCATTCTCGGTCAGGGGGCTCGATATACTGGGCCCTTTCCCCCGCACTGTCGGGGGCTTTGAGTACTTGTACGTTGCAATCGACAAGTTCACAAAGTGGCCGGAGGTGGAAGCAGTGAGAAAGGTGACTGCTCAGTCAGCTGTGAAGTTTTTCAAGGGACTGGTCTGCCGTTTTGGTGTGCCAAACAGAGTCATCACCGACAACGGCACGCAGTTCACAAGCCACACCTTCATGCAATACATCCAAGACCTCGGCAGCAAGGTCTGTTTTGTTTCCGTGGCACACCCACGGAGCAACGGCCAAGCGGAGAGGGCAAATGCTGAAGTGTTGCGAGGCCTAAGAACAAAGACTTTTGACAAGCTGCGCAAGAGCGGAAGGCGCTGGATTGATGAATTGCCGACAGTTCTTTGGTCGATCAGGACGACGCCAAATCGAGCCACCAGCCAGACACCTTTTGCCCTGGTATACGGGGCAGAAGCAGTTCTCCCCACGGAACTCATATACGGGTCACCTCGAGTGCTCGGTTATGATGAGCTTGAGCAAGAGCAGTTGCGCCAAGATGACGCGACGCTCCTTGAGGAAGATCGTCTTCGGGCGGCTGTGAGAGCAACGCGCTACCAGCAAGCCTTGCGCCGCTACCATAGCCGCAAGGTTCATGCCCGAAGCTTTGAGGAAGGCGACCTTGTTCTTCGGCGTGTTTAGTCGGCCAAGAATTCCAACAAGTTGACGCCGAAGTGGGAAGGCCCTTATCGGGTAATACGAGTCACCAGGCCCATCGCAGTCCGCCTGGAGACCGAAGATGCTGTCCCAGTGAGCAACTCCTGGAACATCGAGCATCTTCGCAAGTTTTACCCATAAGGCGCGGCTTGCCGGGCCTCTCGGCAAGCCACCTTTTGTACAAGCTTTGCCGGCAAGGCATGTAACCCTTCGTACAAAGCCAGGCGCAGACCCTGAGCATAAATAAATGAAGCGCTAGCGCCCTAGGTTATAGCATGCATGCTAGGTCGAATCTCTTCCTTGGTTAGGGTTGATAGTGCTCAGCGGCGACTAACCCCTAGCTTAGAGGTTGAGTGCGCGTCTATCTATTTCTTTTCTGTCCTCCATTGGTTCGCAGGGCACATGAGCACTTCTGCTGAGCTACTTGGGAGAAAGGAAACGGACCGGCGTCCCGACCCCAGCGAACCAGAGTTGCCGGGGGCTGCAAGCACAAAGATCCAACCGTGGCAAGACAAGGTTGCCGGGGGCTGCAGATCCAGATAAGTCTTTCATCCCCTATCATGCTTTTCGGAACGGAACTGGGATATATGAAACCTCATTTTATTTCTAGGCCACTGTGCTCCCCTTTTCTATACCCAAGGATTATCTCCTGGGCCCGGATTTGGTTGTAGTTGCGGTGGCAAGGAAGTAGAACGAGGAGCCTAAGCCCGCTTCATCCCTGCCTCCGCCAAGGGCGCGAGGATGGTCGAGCGAAGTGGGGGGACGGCAAGGCCTGTTGCCGGGTGAAAACGTTTATCCTAAATTGTAACAAGGATTCGCTCCTTGTCGCGGGGTCTGCCCACGAACGAAAAACCCGGCAAACAACCCTTTTTCATTAAAAGCATCCCACACAGGTACAGTCCGTACGGAATGAAAAACATGAACAAGGGGGATTACAAGCTTTAAATTTAACAAGGCCCGAAGGCTTATAGATTAAAAAAGAGATAAGATGCCCGTGATCCCTTTCTTGTCCCTCTCCTCAAGAGGCAGGTCAAGGAGGCGAGAGGGCAAAAGGGGCGCCTAGGCAAGCTACGAGCAGCAGAAAGCACCAAGAGAGCACCTCGGTGGCCGCCCACGGGTGTGCCGGTGATGATGGTGCCGGGAAAGGAGCTGGAAGACGAGGCGGCAGGACCGGCAGTACGCGACGAAGGCGTCGGTGCCCGAGTACTCCGAGTTGACGGCCTTGCCGCCCGCCCTCTTCCTCTTCCGCAACCTCCCAACGCCAGCCGCCCAAGGAGACGGCCCCGAGAAGTTCGAGGAGCTGGCCCCACCCCCGGCAAAGCTCTGCCGGAGGAGCGGCCAGGTGCAGATGCTGCTGCTGCCACACCTGCCCAGGCGTGGGGCATCCAACGCCTAGTCGGACTCGTCCCCGTCATCTTCCCCGCTGTCCTCCTCATCACTCTCGCTCGAGGAAGAGCTTCCATCGTCGGAATCTCCGTCGGAGGAGCTCTCCATGCAACACTTCACGCGAGTACCGAAGTCTCCGAAGACCTTGACGGAGAGTAGGCCGTCCTCCATTAATTTGAAGTAGAGGACGAGCCCCGCCGTCAGGCTGTGGATGTGAGCGAACATCTTCCATCCACGACAGAGGTACATGACCCGAGGAGCCGGGAAGTCGACGTCGACCCGCGTGCCCCCATTCCCACAACCCCTCATGTGCAATCTGAGGGATTGGGGCGGGTCACGCTCCATCTCCCGAGCAAACGGGGCGGGAAGACGAAGACGGTGATGCGGAGGCTGGCGCAGCCTGATGAAGAACTCGCGGGGCTGGTCTCCAACATGTCCTTCCATCGGAAAAGGCATCATTGGCGGGGGCGAAGCCGGCGCGCCGCCCCGTCCTCCTCTTCCCCGAGCACTACGACCTCTGCCCCGGCCTCGCCCACGGCCTCGCCCCCTCCCCCTTCCCCTCGCGGCCGGTTCCACCACCGCGGGCTCAGGAGGAGGAGGGACGCGCTATCGAGCGGCGACCCTCGCCGCCACCGTCGAGGGACCAGGATTCCCCTTCTCCATGGTGAGTGAAAGGAAGAAGCAGAAGCGAGAGGAGATAGATGACAGAAGGGTGCGGGACGCCATCCCCCCTTCCCCTCTTTATAAAGGGGCGGGGTCGGGGCTCGGCCGCCCCGCTCGGCCAATCCAGTCACCAGAGGCGCAGGGAATCGGGACCGGCCCGCTGCCCCAACCAGCGACGGCCCGGTTTCCCGCCTCCATCGCTTGCCACCCCAGGCGCATGAAGGACGCGTGGCGGACGTGCAGAGCCGAGGGGACGGGTGAAACGACCTCTCCCCACCCCATGATCGTGGGGTGTGGATGCCTTGAAGACCGCGACCCGGCCCCATTCAGTAAATGAGCCGCGCCTCCACGCCTCTCTCTTTTTACGGGGAAGGCGCGAGCCGCCTCTTTACTGCGATGTGACGCATGCGTGTGGAAACCGCCCCACGCATGCCGCCCACGTCACGCGCACCCCTCCACGCCACGCCGCGCCGCGCGCGCGGATCGTGGGAAGCGCAGCGCACGAAAAGTTTTACCGCGGTAAAAACCGCCCCGCCTGCCCGCGCACCGTTTTGGGCTTGGCCCAACAACGTGTCGCGCTTATGTGTGGCCCAGGCCCGGGGCTCCTGTCGGTGTACAAAAGGAGGGCGCACTTTTGTACCCCTTTACCTGTGCACGGGCAGTCGGAGCCGCGCCCACGGTCACACCAAACAGACCAGGGGAGGTGAGCCAAGGTAAGACCGAAGACCAAGATAACCAGAGCAACACCAAGGCCGAGACCACAAAGAGCATAGGGACGAAGCAGGTTCCCCCAGCAAGACCCTTGCCGGGGTAGCCTCAGCAGCCCCGGCAAGACCCTTGCCGGGGCAGCTCGCCCCACACCAACAGAGTGAGCCACCCTTAAGCCCTCGGTCTCCAACATCACGTTGGGCCAGGGCTCGGGAGGCACCTCCATGGTGGCATGCAGATCTTTGTGAAGACAAGGAACACCCAAGACTAGATGAGGATTAGAAGACGACGATCCTCGGCAAGATCCTTGCCGAGGAAAGCCACGAGACCCCCGGCAAGGTCCTTGCCAGGGACGACAGCGCGCCATGGCAAGACCCTTGCCGGGCCACCCGACAAGGCCCTCACCAAGGACGCCAGCAGGGTCACCGCTAGGCCCGCGCCAACCAAGTTTCCACCGCCGTTCGCATGCAGCTGCCAGCTCAACCAGCTGAGTAGGCACCTGCATGGCAACATGCAGCTCCCGGGCCAACTCGTCAAGCGCTTGCGTGGCGGCATGCAGATCTTCGTGAAGGCTCCACCACCGCGCCACCTCAGCTGCCTGCCTGCCTACATGGCACCGCATGCCTCACTGGCCAGGGCGCGTGTCGAAGCGAGGAGGAGCGGCGACGAATGGGACAGGCCTCGCCCCCGTCCCCGATAAAGCAAGGGGACACCTAAGCTATGCATTAAATGCGCCTTGTCCTATAATACGAGCGATAAGCTCATAGCACTGTGCACCTTTCCACCTCCTGTGTGCCACTGTGGCAGCCCCTTTCGACTATAAAAGGAGGCCCATGGCATACTGGAGAAGGATTCGGCTCTTTCAAACCACGCACTCACCACAGCTAGTTCGAGAGCTCAAGAACTCTCTGAAATACACCCACCAAAGCAGGACTAGGGTTTTACGCATCCTCGCGGCCCAAACCTGGGTAAACGATCCTTGTGCTGGTTACTAATCCTGCTCTTCTCGCAACCCTGCGCCCCGGCAACCGTAGTAGGGATTCTTGTGATCCCATAGGCGTCATTCCCCCGACAAAGGGACAATGTTACTATCCTTTTACCACACTTGTGCTTCAAAGTAGCACCATGATCTTCATGATAGAGAGTCTCCTATGATATCACTTTCATATACTAGTGGGAAATTTTTCATTATAGAACTTGGCTTGTGTATTCCAATGATGGGCTTCCTCAAAATGCCCTAGGTCTTCGTGAGCAAGCGAGTTGGATGTACACCCACTTAGTTCCTTTTGTTGAGCTTTCATATACTTATAGCTCTAAGTGCATCCGTTGCATGGCAATCCCTACTCACTCACATTGATATCTATTAATGGGCATCTCCATAGCCCGTTGATACGCCTAGTTGATGTGGGACTATCTTCTCCCTTTTTGTCTTCCCCACAACCACCATTCTATTCCACATATAGTGCTATGTCCATGGCTCACGCTCATGTATTGCGTGAAGATTGAAAAAGTTTGAGAACACTAAAAGTATGAAACAATTGCTTGGCTTCTCATCGGGGTTGTGCATGATTTAAATATTTTGTGTGGTGAAGATAGAGCATAGCCAGACTATATGATTTTGTAGGGATAACTTTCTTTGGCCATGTTATTTTGAGAAGACATGATTGCTTAGTTAGTATGCTTGAAGTATTATTATTTTTATGTCAATATTAAACTTTTGTCTTGAATCTTTCGGATCTGAATATTCATACCACAATTAAGAGAATTACATTGAAATTATGCCAAGTAGCATTCCACATCAAAAATTCTGTTTTTATCATTTACCTACTCGAGGACGAGCAGGAATTAAGCTTGGGGATGCTTGATACGTCTCCAACGTATCTATAATTTTTGATTGTTCCATGCTATATTATATTCTGTTTTGGACATTAATGGGCTTTATTATACACTTTTATATTATTTTTGGGACTAACCTATTAACCGGAGGCCCAGCCCAGAATTGCTATTTTTTGCCTATTTCAGAGTTTCGCAGAAAAAGAATATCAAACGGAGTCCAAACGGAATGAAACCTTCGGGAATGTGACTTTCGGAACGAACGTGATCTAGAGGACTTGGACCCTACATCAAGACATCAACCAGGAGGGCACGAGGTAGGGGGGCGCGCCTACCCCCCTGGGCGCGCCCTCCACCCTCGTGGGCCCCACGTTGCTCCACCGACGTACTTCTTCCTCCTATATATACATACATACCCCCAAACTACCAGATACGGAGCCAAAAACCTAATTCCACGGCCGCAACCTTCTGTACCCATGAGATCCCATCTTGGGGCCTTTTCCGGAGCTCTGCCGGAGGGGGCATCGATCACAGAGGGCTTCTACATCAACACCATAGCCTCTCCGATGATGTGTGAGTAGTTTACCTCAGACCTTCGGGTCCATAGTTATTAGCTAGATGGCTTCTTCTCTCTTTTTGGATCTCAATACAATGTTCTCCCCCTCTCTTGTGGAGATCTATTCGATGTAATCTTCTTTTGCGGTGTGTTTGTTGAGACCGATGAATTGTGGGTTTATGATCAAGTTTATCTATGAAGAATATTTGAATCTTCTCTGAATTCTTTTACATATGATTGGTTATCTTTGCAAGTCTCTTTGAATTATCAGTTTGGTTTGGCCTACTAGATTGATCTTTCTTGCAATGGGAGAAGTGCTTAGCTTTGGGTTCAATCTTGCGGTGTCCTTTCCCAGTGACAGTAGGGGCAGCAAGGCACGTATTGTATTGTTGCCATCGAGGATAACAAGATGGGGTTTATATCATATTACATGAGTTTATCCCTCTACATCATGTCATCTTGCTTAAAGTGTTACTCTGTTCTTATGAACTTAATACTCTAGATGCATGCTGGATAGCGGTCGATGTGTGGAGTAATAGTAGTAGATGCAGGCAGGAGTCGGTCTACTTGTCTCGGATGTGATGCCTATATACATGATCATACCTAGATATTCTCATAACTATGCTCAATTCTGTCAATTCCTCAACAGTAATTTGTTCACCCACCGTAATACTTATGCTCTTGAGAGAAGCCACTAGTGAAACCTATTGCCCCCGTGTCTATTTTTCATCATATTAATCTTCCAACACTTAGTTATTTTTATTGCCTTTTATTTTAATTTGCATATTTATCATAAAAATACCAAAAATATTATCGTATCATATCTATCAGATCTCACTCTCGTAAGTGACCGTGAAGGGATTGACAACCCCTTTTATTGCGTTGGTTGCGAGGGACTTGTGCGTGGCCTCCTACTGGATTGATGCCTTGGTTCTAAAAAACTGAGGGAAATACTTACGCTACTTTGCTGCATCACCCTTTCCTCTTCAAGGGAAAACCAACGCAGTGCTCAAGAGGTAGCAATGAGTCTCATGAGTTTAATCTTTCCAAGTTTAGCAGAAAGCTTCATGAAAAAGAATTGCCTAGTAAGGATGAATTAATTGGTCTTGCTTCTATTGTTGTACCACCTACTGATCCTTTGGAACAATATTTGCTACACCATGAAAATGATTTTCATATGCATGAAAGAAATTAAATAGATAAGATTTTCTTTGAACAACGTCCTCTACTTAAACACAATTTGCCTATTGAAACTCTAGGAGGACCTCCTCCACCTAAAGGTGATCCTGTATTTGAATTAAAACGATTGCCAGACACTTTGAAATATGCTTATCTTGATGAAAAGAAGATATATCCTATTATTATTAGTGCTAACCTTTCAGAACATGAAGAAGAAAGATTATTGAAAGTTCTAAGGAAGCACCGAGCTGCTATTGGATATACTCTCGATGATTTAAAGGGCATTAGTCCCACTCTATGTCAGCACAAAATTAATATGGAACCTGATGCTAAACCCGTTGTTGATCACCAACGTCGGTTAAATCCGAAGATGAAAGAAGTGGTACAAACGGAAATACTAAAACTTCTGGAAGCAGGTATAATCTATCCTATAGCTGATAGTAGATGGGTAAGTCATGTTCATTGTGTCCCTAAGAAAGGAGGTATAACTGTTGTTCGTAATGATAAGAATGAACTTATTCCACAAAGAATTGTTACAGGTTATAGAATGGTAATTGACTTTAGAAAATTAAACAAAGCAACTAGAAAAGATCATTACCCTCTGCCTTTTATTGATCAAATGCTTGAAAGATGATCTAAGCACACACATTTTTGCTTCCTTGATGTATATTCTAGTTTTTCATAAATACATGTTTCTCAACCTGATCAAGAAAATACCACTTTTACTTGTCCCTTTGGAACTTATGCTTATAGACATATGCCTTTAGGTTTATGTAATGCACCTGCTACCTTTCAAAGATGCATGACTGCTATATTCTCTGACTTTTGTGAAAAGATTGTTGAGGTTTTCATGGATGACTTCGCTGTTTATGGGAAGTCTTTTGATGATTATTTAAGCAATCTTGATCGAGTTTTGTAGACATGTCAACAAACAAATCTTGTCTTGAATTGGGAGAAGTGCCACTTTATGGTTAACGAAGGCATTGTCTTGGGTCATAAAATTTCTGAAAGAGGTATTGAAGTGGACCAAGCTAAGGTTGATGCAATTGAGAAAATGCCATGTCCTAAAGATATAAAAGGGACAAATCCTACGGAAATGTCACTCTGAAGCTTATGGAGGGCATCATGCTGGAGATAGAACTGCTCACAAGGTATTGCAATATGGATTTTATTGGCCTACTCTCTTCAAGGATGCCCGTAAGTTCGTCTTATCTTGTGATGAATGTCAAAGAATAGTCAATATCAGTAAGCGTCAAGAAATGCCTATGAATTATTCACTTGCTATTGAACCATTTGATGTTTGGGGATTTGATTACATGGGACCGTTTCCTTCCTCTAATGGGTATACACATATTTTGGTTGCTGTTGATTATGTTACTAAATGGGTAGAAGCTATTCCAACTAGTAGTGCTAATCACAACACCTCTATTAAAATGCTTAAGGAAGTTATTTTCCCAAGGTTTGGAGTCCCTAGATATTTAATGACTGATGGTGGTTCACATTTTATTCATGGTGCTTTCCGTAAAATGCTTGCCAAGTATGATGTTAACCATAGAATTGCATCACCTTATGTAACGAACAAACCTCGAAGGATTTGAGTCTCTGTGCTTACCGTGCTAGTCCCTGGATCGAACTCGCTAGCACACACAGTATAGATGAATACTAGAATAGCAAGTGCATCATTTATTACAACGTATGATCCAGAATGTATAAAATAAAACAATCTGCATAGCACTTGGCTAGCTTTATTCAATCAAACAGCGGAAAGTAGCAGAAAATAACGATGAGTCCCATCATAGCCCACTGGCGATGCTGAGTGCAGACTCGCGACCCTAATGGTACCTTACTCTTCGTCTGAATATCTTGCAACATGAGACGTTGCAGCCATATAGGTCAATACTTGGAATGTATTGGCAAGTTACACAGGAGTAATAATATAGCAGACCTACATGTATATGCATAATATAACAAAAGGAAGGCTTGAGGGTTTATTTTGCAGAAAGCTGATTTTGTCCTCATAACTACCTAATAGTCAAATTTTTATTTAGTTCTTTTATTACTACAATTAAATACACAAGGTTGAGTTGGCAAAATCAACTCCAACCTACCCTTTATTAAGTTGCCCAACAAATTTATTAAGTGTCACATCTGTCAAGATCATCCAACAACTGTAATGGCATAGTGGCTCAAAATTACCCATAACCGGGGGCATGGCTAATCATGATTAGTTTTAATACTCTGCAGAGTTTTGCACACTTTACCCACTAGACTCAACCCGAAGATTGAGACAAAGTCTTTCAGAAGCAGTCACCTCCACCCCTGGCAGCCGGTACACCTACTCATATCTACATCTGCTAGCTTACCAGGGCGAGGATCCCACAACCTACTCAACTAAGCCAGAGCCCATTTAGCTAGTGGTTGCGCATGGAAGCTGCTAGTCACTAAGTCTGTCTGATATTTTTGAGCCTGTGCGGCCGTCCACTTACATTCAGAGGGTATAAACCATGATGTTCTTGAAACCACTCTTCAATGCCAATTCCGCCTAGAGGTGAGTTAAATCCCGAGTTACTACTCAATTTGTTAAATATATAATCCTCACATAAGCTCAATGAATACTCGAACCAACCCCGTCTACAAAGCATAGCAAAACTACAACTACCACGATCTGCAATGACGGGAGATAGCTCAATAATATAGCAAAATAATATAATAATCCTATACATGCATATATTCATAGTGTGATATAACTACATGCATAGAAAACAATAGGTAAAGGATGATCAACATGTAACTTGCCTTGGTTCTGGTTCAGAAAGTCACACTCCTGACAATAGCTCGCGTCGCACTCCGGACAATCTACACGTTTCACACCATTCAACAAATATATCACCGGAACACGAAAAGAACCAAAAAAAGACCAATAGCAAGAAAACCATTTTTGAAACTCAACAACAGCAGCATAACAACACCTAAATTGCACTACGGTCACAACGCAAAAAGAATCACTTAAAACTGACAAACGGTTTGAGAGTTATGGCCACCGGAAGTTTTAATTCAAATCGAACGAATTCAAATTTGAAAAGTGCAAACATGTGAGATTTTGGTACTGTAATAGAGTGCTGGTTTTTGTGAGTGCACAGGAAAAAGAATCACCTAATTTGGACATATAGGTTAAAAGATATAGCTAGTTGAAGTTTTCGTGAAAATCTGAAAATAAAACAAAAGAAAACTCTGTTCTGGAAACACTGTAGCGGTTACTGTGGCGTTTACTGTAGCGGTGCCAAGTGTTAACGCGTGATTGGCTGGAAAATTTGCATGCGCGCGTGCTCACCAGCAAAGCAGAGAAAACGGCGGCGGCTTCAGGCGTCGGCGGCGGCGGCTCTCCGGCGAAGACGAAGCGACGGACGGGTGCGGCGGTGAGTGGCGGAGGCGTAGGTGTGGTCGGGCGGCGACGGGGCATCCTCTGCGGGCAGCAACGGCAACGGGAACGGCGGTGTGCTCCGGCGGCGGCGGCGTTCGGCTGCGTCTCTGGCAATAAAAAGGTGTTAGAAGAGTGCGACGTGGAAGGGGGAATTGAACGGAGTAGGCGGTGAGGCTCGGCGCGTTCTTACGACGACGGCAGCGTCCGGCGACTTAGAGCTCCTCCGGCGAGATCCAATCGAGCTCGACAAGGCGTGCGGTCGAGGAAAGGACGGGGCAAAAGTTCGGTAGGGTTCCCCTGGGGATTCTCCTCGCGCGTGAAGTCTCCGGGGTGCACGGGGTCGAACCAGGCGCCGGATTGGTCCGGGTCGGCCTCGGCGTGCGCGCGGCGCGGCTGCGTCCGGCTCGGGGTGGAAGATGGGTGCAGGGTCCACCCGTCAGCGAGAGAGGGGCAGCGGATCGGGTGCGGGTCGGGCGAGCGGTGCGGCTGCGCGTGCCGATTCGGGCACCGGTTCGGGAAAAGTGGGCTGCGGGCGATGGGCCGCTGTGCTGGCTGGCTGGCCTGGGCCGCTGGCCAGCTGGTTGGCATTTTTTTAACAAAAGCAGCAGAAAACAAAATAAATAAAACAAAATACACAATATAAATTCTAAATAAAAATACCTAGACACACAGTCAAAATAGCACTACAGCTATAACTACAGGAACACTTGTTCCAATACTAATGCAATTTTCAAAAATAGTTTTTATGCAATAGGCCACACGTAAGAACAAAATAACACACAAATAAAATATTTTGGAGATTGCAAAAATTACTAGAACATATCAGATGAACTTGAAATAATATTCTGCACATTATGAACATTTTTTAAAACAGGGGAGAAGTCATGTTATCTCCACTCCTAATAAATTGCCTTTTGTTGCATAATGATTTGAATATTCTGAAAAAGCAAATAATGCAATAAAAATATGATATGCATATGATTGATCTAATAACATCCTAATTTAGGAAAATTGGGATGTTACAAACCTACCCCCCTTAAGATGAATCTCGCCCTCGAGATTCGGGCTAGCTAGCAAATAGGTGTGGGTGATCCTGCCTGAGATCCTCCTCTCGTTCCCAGGTACCTTCCTCCTCTGTGTGATGATCCCACTGAACCTTGCATAACTTGATTGTCTTGGTGCGAGTAACTCTCTCAGCTCTCTCCAGAATCTTAACAGGTTTCTCCTCGTATGTCAAATCACTCTCCAACTGAATTGCCTCAAGTGGCACCGTGTCCCTCAATGGAACATCCATCATCTCTGCATGACACTTCTTCAACTGAGATACATGAAACACATTATGAACTCCTGACAAGGATTTTGGCAACTCCAGCTGATAAGCTACCTCTCCTCTACGCTCCAAGATCTTGTAAGGCCCCACAAAACGTGGTGCTAACTTACCTTTGATTCCAAACCTCTTAATTCCACGAAGTGGTGAAACTCTAAGATATGCACGGTCTCCTACCTCATATGTCACCTCCTTACGTTTTGCATCTGCATAACTCTTCTGCCTGGACTGTGCTATCTTCAGCCTCTCACGAATCAACTTGACCTTCTCCTCAGCATCCCTGATCAAGTCTGGTCCAAAGAACTGACGTTCTCCAACCTCATCCCACATCAACGGTGTCCTGCACTTCCTACCATACAATACCTCAAATGGTGCCATCTTCAGACTAGCCTGGTAACTGTTATTATATGAGAACTCTGCATAAGGTAAATTATCATCCCAACTGGACCCATAGTCCAAAGCACAAGCTCTCAACATATCCTCCAAAATCTGATTTACCCTCTCTGTCTGCCCATCTGTCTGTGGATGGAAAGCTGTACTGAACTCCAGCCTGGTGCCCAAGGATTCATGCAACTGACGCCAAAATTTGGATGTGAACTGAGTACCTCTATCAAACACTACCTTCCTTGGAACTCCATGCAGACAAACAATTTTAGACATATAAATCTTTGCTAGCTGAGCACTGGTATAAGTAGTCTTTACCGGGATGAACTGAGTAACTTTAGTTAAACGATCAACAACTACCCAAATAGAATCATAACCTGACCGAGTCCTGGGTAAACCTATAATGAAGTCCATACCAATCTCATCCCACTTCCAATCAGGTATAGGCAATGGCTGTAACAAACCTGCTGGTCTCTGATGTTCTGCTTTAATTCTCTGGCACACATCACATATTGCAATATATCCAGCAATTTCCCTCTTCAGGCTAGGCCACCAAAATCTTTCCCTCAAGTCCAAATACATCTTAGTATTACCTGGGTGAATAGAATAAGGTGAATCATGCGCCTCCTGAAGAATCAACTTCCTGATATCTGTATCTTGAGGTACACAAATACGCTTCTCAAACCATATGGCTCCATGTTCATCCTCACGGAAACCTTCTGCCTTACCTTTAACCATATTCTCTTTTATCTCAGCAATCTCCTTATCATTCTTTTGAGCTTCTCTGATCCTGTCAAGCAAAGTAGGCTTTACCTCAAGTGTTGCTAAATATCCCTTAGGAACCATCTCCAACCTGAGATTCCTGAACTGTTCACATAAATCGGGTGGCATATTATCAATATTAATTGCATTAGCATGGCTCCTACGACTCAATGCATCAGCAACAACATTAGCCTTACCAGGATGATACTGCACATTCAAATCATAATCTTTAATAAGCTCCAACCATCTCCTCTGCCTGAGGTTCAAATCCTTCTGAGTAAAAATATACTTCAAGCTCTTATGATCAGTAAATATATCACAATGATTACCAATAAGATATGGCCTCCAAGTTTTCAATGCATGCACAACTGAGGCTAACTCCAAATCATGTGTAGGATAATTATGCTCATGATTCTTAAGCTGGCGTGAAGCATAAGAAACAACTTTACCTTCCTGCATCAAAACACTCCCAAGTCCTTGACGAGAAGCATCACAATATACCTGGAAGTCCTTATGTATATCCGGCAGAGTTAAGACTGGTGCTGTAACCAAACGCTGCTTCAACTCCTGAAAACTGGCTTCACATTCATCAGTCCAAACAAATTTCTTCTCTTTCTTCAGCAATTCAGTCATAGGCTTTGCAATCTTAGAAAAGTTCTCAATAAACCTCCTGTAATAACCTACAAGGCCCAAAAAGCTGCGAATCTCTCCAACTGTCGTGGGTGTCTCCCACTCTGTAACTGCAGCAACCTTAGATGGAGCAACTGCAACTCCATTACCTGACACAACATGTCCAAGGAAAGCTACCTCATCCAGCCAAAACTCACATTTGCTGAACTTGGCATACAACTGATGTTCCCTTAGTTTCTCCAATACCAAACGCAGATGCACCTCATGCTCTTGCTTAATCTTGGAGAATACCAATATATCATCAATGAAAACAACCACAAATTTATCCAGGAACTCCATAAACACCTTGTTCATCATATTCATGAAGTATGTAGGAGCATTAGTCAATCCAAATGACATAACAGTATATTCATACAACCCATACCTCGTAGTAAAAGCAGTCTTTGGAATATCTTGCTCATGAATCTTCAATTGATGATAACCAGAATGAAGGTCAATCTTAGAAAACACAGTAGCTCCCTCCAACTGGTCAAACAGATCATTTATCATAGGCAAAGGATACTTATTCTTAATGGTTACCTCATTCAGAGAACGATAATCAACACACATCCTCAAGGTCCCACCCTTCTTCTCCACAAACAAAACTGGAGCTCCCCAAGGTGATGAACTTGGGCGAATAAATCCCTGTGCCTGCGATTCTCTTATCCGCTTCTTCAATTCCTCTAACTCTTGAGGAGGCATTCTATACGGTCTCTTTGCAATAGGTCCAGCGCCTGGTACTAAATCAATAAGAAACTCAATATCTCTATCTGGTGGCATACCTGGCAACTCCTCTGGAAACACATCTGGATAATCCCTCACAACTGGCACCTCTTCAAGGCTACCCCCCTCAAGAGAGTTCACATGTACCTGCTTGTGCTTATACTTACATACATATTTGATCCTCTTCCCTCCTGGTGCACTGAGAGTAATAGATCGACTGGCACAATCAATAAGACCCTCATACTTGATCATCCGTTCCATACCCAAAATAATATCCAGACCTTGTGACTTCACTATAATTAAATCTGTAGGAAAAACATGCTTCCCAATAGACAAAGGCATCTGAAAACAACCCAAACTTGCTGCCATCTCAGCCCCCGGAGAACTTACTAGAATAGGTGACTTAAGTACTACGGTAGACAGCTTATGTTTATCCACAAATACCCGTGATATGAATGAATGTGATGCACCAGAATCAAAAAGAACAAGCGCAGGTATTGAATTGATCAAAAACTTACCAATCACTGCATCAGGTTCATTGTAGACCTCCTCCACATTAACATGGTTGACGTGACCCCTTTGGATGGGGTTTGGCTTGCTCACTCCTGAATTCCCATTACCGTTCTTGCTTTCTGGACAAGCATTGGAGTAGTGGCCCATCTGCCTACACTTATAGCATTGAACCTGACTAATATCCCTCTGCACAGGCATACTCTGGTGGCTCTGGTTATTATTCCCTCCATTACCATTACCATTACCATTACCTCTACCATTGCCATTGTTACTCTTGTGCCCATTGTGATGATGGTGGCCATTATGGTTGTGGCCATTCCCTCCATGGTGATTATGATGCCCATTACCTCCATGATGATTATGTCCATTACCTCCATTACCATGATATGAAGTGTGTGGCTTCTGCTGTGGTCCTGAATTATACCTGTTATTGTTGTTGTACTTCCTCTTGCGATTTTCTATGGCCTGTTGCTTTCCCTCCAGCACAATAGCCTTATCAATCAGGTCCTGACAATTCCTAAAAGTGGCCACTGTCAACTGAAGGCTCAACTCATCATTAAGGCCCTCCAAGAATTTCTCCTGCCTAGCTGCATTAGTGTTAACATCATTAGGAGCATAACGTGCAAGATTATTAAATTCCTCCACATAAGCATTAACTGTGCGACCTCCCTGGCGCAAAATGCGGAACTCCTTCTTTTTCAGACTCATAGCACCAGTAGACACATGTGCAGCACGAAAAGCATCCTGAAACTGAGGCCATGTGATAGTAGCAATGGGATAAGTGACCAAGTAGTTGTCCCACCAAGCTGCAGCAGGACACTCCAACAAATGTGAGGCAAACCTCACCCTCTCTGCATCTGTGCATCCAACCGTCTCCAGGTTCCTATTGACTGCACGGAGCCAGTCATCAGCCACAATAGGTTCGGGGGAACTAGAGAACCTCTGAGGATTCAACCTCAAGAACCTGGTAAGCATATCCACTGGTGGAGGTGGCGGTGGATTGTTGTTGTTATTGTTGTTGTTCTGGTTCTGGACAAGCAACTGGATCAACTGAGCTTGTCCCTGAAGCAACTGCTGCATGTATGGCAGTACATCATTGCCATTGTTGTCTCCTCCTGCAGCATTACGCCTATTATCACGCCTCGGCGGCATCTGGTGGGCAAGCATAGAAGAGTTATAGATATAATAGGGCCAAAAACTATGTATATATAAATATATTCTACCCATATGCATAATATGATCAAGCCAACAAAACACAACAACGAATAACACCAACAAACAAACAAACAACAAACAATATGATAATATTATATATATATATATAGTCAAATAATTTCGACACTAAGCACTTTAACAAACAACTACCAATCAAGCAAACAATCTAGTATCTTCATACCACGAAAGTGGGCATAATCAAATACGCTAACACGATAACGTTGCAATATAAAGCAAGCATGAATGGTGGTCTCAGCACTAGTTCCTACTTAACTGTTCAAGATACTTGAGGGGGTTAACTAATAAATAGCAAGAAGTATAGCTGGTTTATAAAATAATTTTCACTCCTATGGCTTTTCTAATCCATTTTCTAGGGTCACGTCCTATAGTCAACACACTGCTCTGATGCCATCTGTAACGACCAAACCTCGAAGGATTTGAGTCTCTGTGCTTACCGTGCTAGTCCCTGGATCGAACTCGCTAGCACACACAGTATAGATGAATACCAGAATAGCAAGTGCATCATTTATTACAATGTATGATCCAGAATGTATAAAATAAAAAAATCTGCATAGCACTTGGCTAGCTTTATTCAATCAAACAGCCAAAGTAGCAGAAAATAACGATGAGTCCCATCATAGCCCACTGGCGATGCTGAGTGCAGACTCGCGACCCTAACGGTACCTTACTCTTCGTCTGAATATCCTGCAACATGAGACGTTGCAGCCATATAGGTCAATACTTGGAATGTATTGGCAAGTTACACAGGAGTAATAATATAGCAGACCTACATGTATATGCATAATATAACAAAAGGAAGGCTTGAGGGTTTATTTTGCAGAAAGCTAATTTTGTCCTCATAACTACCTAATAGTCAAATTTTTATTTAGTTCTTTTATTACTACAATTAAATACACAAGGTTGAGTTGGCAAAATCAACTCCAACCTACCCTTTATTAAGTTGCCCAAAAATTTTATTAAGTGTCACATCTGTCAAGATCATCCAACAACTGTAATGGCATAGTGGCTCAAAATTACCCATAACCGGGGGCATGGCTAATCATGATTAGTTTTAATACTCTGCAGAGTTCTGCACACTTTACCCACTAGACTCAACCCGAAGATTGAGACGAAGTCTTTCAGAAGCAGTCACCTCCACCCCCGGCAGCCGGTACACCTACTCATATCTACATCTGCTAGCTTACCTGGGCGACGATCCAACAACCCACTCAACTAAGCCAGAGCCCATTTAGCTAGTGGTTGCGCATGGAAGCTGCTAGTCACTAAGTCGTCTGATCTTTTTGAGCCTGGGCGGCCGTCCACTTACATTCAGAGGGTATAAACCATGATGTTCTTGAAACCACCCTTCAATACTAATTCCGCCCAGAGGTGAGTTAAATCCTGAGTTACTACTCAATTTGTTAAATATATAATCCTCACATAAGCTCAATGAATACTCGAACCAACCCCGTCTACAAAGCATAGCAAAACTACAACTACCACGATCTGCAATGACGGGAGATAGCTCAACAATATAGCAAAATAATATAATAATCCTATACATGCATATATTCATAGTGTGATATAACTACATGCATAGAAAACAATAGGTAAAGGATGATCAACATGTAACTTGCCTTGGTTCTGGTTCAGAAAGTCACACTCCTGACAATAGCTCGCGTCGCACTCCGGACAATCTACACGTTTCACACCATTCAACAAATCAATCACCGGAACACGAAAATAACCAAAACAAAACCAACAGCAAGAAAACCATTTTTGAAACTCAACAACAGCAGCATAACAACACCTAAATTGCACTACTGTCACAACACAAAAAGAATCACTTAAAACCGACAAACGGTTTGAGAGTTATGGCCTCCGGAAGTTTTAATTCAAATCGAACGAATTCAAATTTGAAAAGTGCAAACATGTGAGATTTTGGTACTGTAATAAAGTGCTGGTTTTTGTGATTGCACAGGAAAAAGAATCACCTAATTTGGATATATAGGTTAAGAGATATAGCTGGTTGAAGTTTTGGTGAAAATCTGAAAATAAAACAAAAGAAAACTCTGTTCTGGAAACACTGTAGCGGTTACTGTGGCATTTACTGTAGCGGTGCCAAGTGTTAACGCGTGATTGGCTGGAAAATTTGCATGCGCGCGTGCTCACCAGCAAAGCAGAGAAAACGGCGGCGGCTTCGGGCGTCGGCGGCTCTCCAGCGAAGACGAAGCGACAGACGGGTGCAGCGGTGAGTGGCAGCGGCGTAGGTGAGGTCGGGCGGCGACGGGGCGTCCTCTGCGAGCAGCAATGGCAACGGGAACAACGGCGTGCTCCGGCGGCGGCGGCATTCGGCTGCGTCTCCGGCAACAAAAAGGTGTCAGAAGAGTGCGGCGTTGAAGGAGGAATTGAACGGAGTAGGCGGTGAGGCTCGGCGCGTTCTTACGACGATGGCAGCGTCCGGCGACTTGGAGCTCCTCCGGCGAGATCCAATCAAGCTCGGCAAGGCGTGCGGTCGAGGAAAGGATGGGGCAAAAGTTCGGTAGGGTTCCCCTGGGGATTCTCCTCGCGCGTGAAGTCTCTGGGGTGCACGTGGTCGAACCAGGCGCCGGATTGGTCCGGGTCGGCCTCGGCGTGCGCGTGGCACGGCTGCGTCCGGCTCGGGGTGGAAGATGGGTGCAGGGTCCACCCGTCAGCGAGAGAGGGGCAGCGGATCGGGTGCCGGTCGGGCGAGCGGTGCGGCTGCGCGTGCCGGTTCGGGCACCGGTTCGGGAAAAGTGGGCTGCGGGCGATGGGCCGCTGCGCTGGCTGGCTGGCCTGGGCCGCTGGCCAGTTGGTTGGTGTTTGTTTTTTTTAACAAAAGCAGCAGAAAACAAAATAATTAAAACAAAATACACAATATAAATTCTATATAAAAATACCTAGACACACAGTCAAAATAGCACTACAGCTATAACTACAGGAACACTAGTTCCAACACTATTGCAATTTTCTAAAATAGTTTTTATGCAATAGGCCACACATAACAACAAAATAACACACAAATAAAATATTTTGAAGATTGCAAAAATTACCAGAACATATAAGATGAACTTGAAATAATATTCTGCACATTATGAACATTTTTTAAAACAGGGGAGAAGTCATCTTATCTCCACTCCAAATAAATTGCCTTTTGTTGCATAATGATTTGAATATTCTGAAAAAGCAAATAATGCAATAAAAATATGATATGCATATGAATGATCTAATAACATCCTAATTTAGGAAAATTGGGATGTTACACCTTATCATCCTCAGTCTAGTGGTCAAGTTGAACTTAGCAATAGAGAAATAAAATTAATTTTGCAAAAGACTGTCAATAGGTCCAGGAAGAATTGGTCTAAGAAATTAGATGATGCACCTTGGGCTTATAGAACAACATATAAAAATCCTATGGGTATGTCTCCTTATAAAATGGTTTATGGAAAAGCTTGTCATTTGCCTCTTGAGTTAGAACATAATGCATATTGGGCAATTAAAGAACTCAATTATGATTTCAAACTTGCTGGGGAAAAGAGGTTATTTGATATTAGCTCATTAGATGAATGGAGAACCCAAGTTTATGAAAATGCAAAATTATTCAAAGAAAAGGTTAAAAGATGGCATGGAAAAAGAATCCAAAAGCGTGAGTTTAAAGTCGGAGAATATGTTCTTTTGTACAACGCTCGTTTCAGATTCTTTGCAGGAAAACTCCTCTCAAAATGGTAAGGCCCGTATGTTATCGACGAGGTTTATCGGCCTGGAGCCATCAAAATAAATAATGCGGAAGGTACTAACCCGAAGGTTGTCAATGGGCAACGAATAAAGCATTATATCTCAGGTACGCCCATTAATGTTGAAAGTAATATTATCCAAACTTTGACACCGAAAGAACACATAAAAGAGTCCTTCCGGTACACTCCTGAATCATGAAAATAGGGAGGTACGTGATACAGTAAGTAAACGGACTCCGAAAAATCCGCAAAAATATTTTTTATCACTTTTGGAATATTTAAAAAATTAGGAAATAAAGAAACTTCCAGGAAGCATCCCCTGGTGGGCACAAGACACCAGGGCGCGCCAGGCGCGCCCAGATGGGTTGTGCCCACCTGGGACACCTTCCGGACTCCGTTTTTCTATAGTTTGCTTGTCCCCCAAGATAAAAAAATCTATATATACTTACTGAACCTGTTAATCACCGTATCGTGGAGAAATCCTCTATCTTCTTTTCCTTGTTGTTTTCTGTCAGATCTCATCTACCATGGCTGCTTCAACCTCCTCAAAGGACAAGTTCTTCAAGAACTTCATCAACCCATACCTTCGGGAGGTGGTGCAGCACCCTCAGGTCATCCAGATGCATGAGGGGATGCTTCACCTCCGCGATGTGCCATGTCCCAAGGGGACGGGAACCATGGAGGCCAGGCTTGAAGCTATCGAGCAAGACGTCTTCCGGTGCAAGGGGATGGTGGAGCGTGGACGCAACGCTAATCACCTTCACTACAAAAAAATATACTTCCGTGATGATACGTGTTCGTCACAGTAGGTCGCTTTTTTGTCATACATGTACATCCATGACAATTTTATGACAGAATCAAGATAGGCATACCTGTGCTGTCGTAGAAGTGTTCCATGACATTACCAAAATTATCATCTCGGAAGTGTCCACTTCCATGACGATAAATCGCGCGTCACAGAAGTGCTTTCGTCAAGGGTGACCGACACGTGGCATCCACCATAATGAAATGCCGTTAAGCTATCGGGTCCGGTTTTTGATCCGATAACCCGCTAACAGCCCCAACCAATGGGGATTTTCCACGTGTAAAATCATCATTGGATGGAGGAAACACGTGGCGGCTCACCGTTGGGACAGATGTCATCCACTCATTGGACCGAAGGCGCCTATGATACGTCGACACGTGGCACGGCCGAACAGAGGCCCATTCCTGTGAAAAGGCCGGCCCAATTGACTTGGTCAAAAGGTGGCGGGCCGGCCCACGGAAAGCCTGTTAATGGCCTGTTCGCATATAGCCCATTTACAGCCCGCTAACCCAGGGCCCGTTACGACCTATCCGAATTAAGCCCAGTAGCGTCATCTGGGCCATCCAATATTATTCCAGCCCATTTTAAGTTCCGGCCCATGACGTCTTTCGGCCCATATGAGGCCCTTTGTAACTCTTGGCCCATTAATGACCTGTGGTGAAACTAGCCCGTAATGAACAGTGTATCACTTTATACCCATTAACGGCCCATTAATCCATTGGGCCGTTTGTAGCCCATGTTATCTTTCGGCCTTCTCAGGGCCCATTTATTCTTGGGCTCATTTCCAGCATTCGGTTACTTACGGCCCGTTACTGCCATTTTCTGCTTGTGGGCCAAATTCAGCCCGGTTACAGTCGGCCCGTTTGTGGCCCGTTAATACGTTGGGCCGTTTTCATAGCGTCATCAAATACGGCCTATTAACAACGGCCCGTTAGGGTCGGCCCATGAACGGACGACTCCAACCCTAGCCCGTTTATGGCCCATGTTTGGCAAATCGATCATACGGCCCGTCTAAGGCCCATTGATGATACGACCCGTAGAAGGCCCATTGTTTCTACGGCCCGTAGGAAGCCCAGTGTCACTACAGTAAATATGTAGCCCATGGCCTGTTAAAGGTGGCAAACTACTATAGGTTTAGACCTGCTAATGGCCCAAGATGATTATAGGCCCACGTTTTGGCCCATATGAGTAACGGGCCGGCCTGAAGACCGACAACACTAAGATCCACTGAACCTTCCGGCCTAAATTACAACATACCGACCAAAGAATAAACCTAGACTATACAACAAAGAAATTACGGCATATTACATCCACTAGGAATCAAAGTTCGCTACCGGTGATAATAAAGCGCAACATGACCGCGGATTACATACACTGGGCATCAAAGGTCGCCACTAGTGCATATAAACGCGCCGACAAAAGAATATACAAAACTGAGAGCACTTCAGAAGGCACTAGACCTGGCAAGCTAGGGCCCCGCAAGCAGCCGAACAAGCTGATGAGACCTCAGTTGTGTCAACGATAGATGCTTCATCCCTAGCTGTATGGCACCATAGTGCGCAAGGCAGTCCCCTGACATCTTCATTACATCTTTAACTCCAAGTCGGAGCTGAGCTGAAGCAAGCCTTTCCGCTTTAAGTTGAGACTGAAGAAGTCGAACTGATTGAGGCAGCGACTGCACAGAGGTTGTCTCACACCTACTGGTGAGTAGCTTCAACTCACTGTCTTCATCAAGACAGGACCTTGGGGTCATCTCGCTGTCCTGAAGATGGTTTGGCTCACTATCTTTCCTAAAGTTCTGCCTGGCATAAGAGATACGACTCTGAAAGAGAAACAAGGAGACACGTAACAGGTTTCACAATTATACAAGAAAATAAATGGATCTGTTCTGCATAAGGAACATGTTTTTACAACTACAATTTAAAACTGGTAGTTCTTGCAAACATCCAATCAGATGTAAACAGCAGTGGAGGAAATGACGCCTATCCAAATCTATACTAGAACAAAGTTTGAAGGCTTGAGAAGGATGAACTTACATTACATGTTAACATGGGCTGGACAAAGCCCTTCTCCATGTTGATGGAAAGATAATTCAATAAATTCCCCAAAGAAAATTCTTTATAAGCGTTGCCATTATTCTACATTTTGCAAAGAGTAAATATAGATCAAATAATACTGGAAGAAATAGAGGATAATGAAGCTCAGGTGCAGACTGATGATACATAATCAAATAGTAATTAATTAAGTACAGCATTACAAGGCAAAAGGTACTGACAAGAGGAATGCAAACATCAACGTGTGTAGTGGCATTGGCTTTATTCAACATTTTGGTAAGAGTAAATGTAGATATGATAATTTGGAGAAAGTGGAGGGCAGGGCAGATAAGATGCAGAGTAATGCTAGACAATCAACTATCTCGCGATGCATGTATAGTAATACCACCACCGTCCGTTATTAGTTGTCGCTCAAATGGATGTATCTAGCACTATTAAGTTCTAAATACATCCAATTGATCAACAATTAATTCGATACAGAGGGAGTACATGACAACAGGTACTTACGTGAGCAATCCAAATCTTCATAACCATTGTGTTAATTCTACATTTATCTAAGAGTAAATAAAGATCTTATAATTTCAAGCAAAGGGAGGATAAAGAAGCGAACATTTACAGTGATGCTACATAATCAAACAACAATGAGTGTAAGTATGCTGACAAAGGGCAAGAGGTACTGACAAGAGCAATGCAGAGCCCAGTATTGTCGTGAGATCCTATGATCCTTTGAGCAAGGAGATTCATCTGAAATTAGTTTTCATACAAGAGAGAAGGTAAGGCACATGCAGAAATTTAGGAGTTCAAATTTTGAATTGATATCATAGACAGTACCTGACGCTGGGCTGTCAGCAGTTCTAATAGGGGTTTGGCCACTGGAGTAGGGGTAAAGTCCGTTACAGTTGGGCCTGTGTTTTCTGTGGCTCCTAATCTATCTGATTTAACAGGTATCACTAACTTTTCCAAATACCTAGTTTGTACTCCTTGAGGATCTGCAATCACCCTCTTCCTTTTGGACATCTATTTCGTAAGAACAACATTTGATTGGAAAAACATAGTATGATGACACATGGAATAGGTACAGAAACTGCATAGGTATGGCATATACTCATATATGATGCTTAAACTAAGCAGATGGTGTAACAAAGTAGAAGTAATGCAAGAGGTCAGATGCAAAATATGTGCGACCAATACAACCTTGCCAAGTTAGAGCATGCACCTTGATGGGTGAATAAGATAGGCCATCCTCCACCATGCCAAGTTTGTTAGCCAGTGGATTGTTCCGCAATATTCCTCTCATGCGCCCATTCTCATATGCATTTTGATAATGTTCAATACCTGACATGCATGAAAACATAAAAACAACTGAGATTATCTTTGTAATGCAGAAGTGATTCTAATCCAATACTTCCTCCCTGTAAACCCCTTTGTGCTATCTCTGCAATTCTTCTAAGAGGTGACGTGCATGCTGTAATTTGGCGTGTGCATTAATATAATGAGGCCAACTACTCAAAATATGAGAGCTCCAGAAGTGATGATACTTCGCAGATGACAACTTCAACATATAGTAAAGAAGAACAAGTCGACCTGACCTGACAGATTCAAAATATACTAAGGGAGAATAACTCGACCTGACCGGTCGACCACAAGAGAAGAGGATCATCTTAAAGAAGAGCAGAAGAGCAAGCAGATTGAAGATATTACAAGTCTTTCTATACAATGTCGGTTGGCCACCCATGATGAACCAGAGCGCACAGAGAAATACTATTCCTTCCGGTCTCTCCATATGTGGCTCACATGCATTTCGAAACTAAAGTAGGAACATTTAGCTGACCAATTAAACATCTTAGTTTTACTAATATCAGCATAATATCATATTTGATTTTGTACAACTAAGCTTGTTTAGCTCGATGGGTGGAGCAGTGCTATTACGACACGAACCACGTAGGCTGATCGTGGTCATCATAAAATGGGGAAACCGTAAGCATGATGAGTATAGTGTTGACCGTGGCAGTGGGATGGCAGATCTGAAGCTGCAAACCGCGCAAAGAGTAGTTAGCAACCGATATTTGCTTTGAAATAACAACTAAGATTTGGTATGGACAAGAAAGTACAGTCAACAAGTGACAAAGAAATGCAATTCTGCTGTCTCTCTATATGTCGCGACATGCATTTGGAAACTCAAGTGGGACCTTTAGCTAACCAATTAAATGTGTCTGTTAACTAATATCAGTATCATATCACAATCATATTTGAACAACTAAGCTTTGGAATTTTGAGTGTTGTGTTGTTTAGCTTGAAGGGTGGAGTAATGCTAGTATGACAGAAAGCACCTACGCAGAGAGTAGATAAAAGGGGAAAACCCTAAGCATCAAGAGTAAAATCAGGAAAGTGGAACTAGCCGGACCAGTGGGTGGCGCACATGCTTTTCGAAACGAATATAGGAACATTAGGTGACCAATTAAACGTTCTCTGTTTTAGTAATATGAGCACCATATCAGATTCGTATTTCAACACGTAAGCTTTGGTATTATGAGTGGCATGTTGTTTCGCTTGATGGTTTGAGGTCTTGAGGAGCAGTGCTAGCACGACACGAAGCAGTGAAGCACCTACGATGATGGTTGTGAATATAAAGGGGGGAAACCATAAGCTTTACGAGTATAGTGACCATGACATGGCGGATCTGAAGGTGCAAACTAGACAAAGCTATTTCGCAACCAATGTTTGCATTCAACTAGACTCTACGATTTGGTACGGACAAGAAAAGTACAGTAAATAATTTAAGATCTATTTTCCGGGTGAGATCAATAACTTAAGCACATATGGAAGAGTACCACCTCTCTTGCGACGCTGTGTAGGCCCCTACTGATACGTTGAGGGTGCTGCAGGTGCGATGGCTGTCGGCGGCGGGGAAGAAGACTTTAGATGGCAGACGGCCTGGTTGGGGGATAAATACTGTTGCCGTGGACGAGGCGGTCGTAGGAGCAGCGACGACAAAGTGGACGACGGCGCCGATGAAGCGAGATGACGCGATGAAAGGATCCTGGTCCGGCGCCGTGGATGAGAGACGTCCATCTCTTGTAGTGGACGACGGGGTAGGGGTAGCGGCTCCGGCAAGGTGGAGGATGGGGTGGCGGGCGGAGGAGGCTGGCCGCAGTGGGGAGGTTGTCGTGGCGCCGAGGTGTATGAATGGGGAAATGGAGGGGGAGGGGGGATCTCAAACTTTGGGACACGCTTGTCTGAAATGTGGCAAAGTTACGAACTTATCCCCCGTTTAAAATTTCGGACATCACGTCGGTTGGGGATAGGACGGTAATCTCGCATCTCCCAAATATTTGCCAGTAACGATTTCGGGCGAGGAGAGGGTGTTTTGCTGCCCACGATTGGCGCCCACGGTGTATGAACGTGGCTGACAGGTAGGGCGGCTGTGTCACATCTGAGGGAAGTTACACATCTGCCCCTATTTAAAATATTAGCCTACATCGATTTCGGACGAGGAGAGTTTGGTTTGCCGCCCGCCGTGGATGAATGGGGAAATGGAGGGAGAGACACATGTCTTTCGGACGAGCTTGAATCAAATGTGTTTTGCCGCCCACGTTTGGCGCCCACCGTGTCTGAATGGGCTCAGAGGCCGTCGTGTCATGTCTGATTGAAGTTACTAGTCTACCCCTATCGACAGCAGTGTAAATCCGGTCGATAAGGATGTCAAGTGTCAGGGGTAGACAGTAATTTCCATCTCGCAAACACTTGCTTCGGGCAGCCCACAAATGATAGTGGGTGTTTAGCCGCTTCGTTCAAAACTTGGGAGAATTAGCATTCACGTTTGCCCTGGGCCCTGTCAACTAAATCCAAATTCAATTTTTATTCGATTACGAATATCCATAGATAATTCTGCGTTTTGTTATTTATTTCTTCAAAACCACAACAAAGATTTATTCCACCTTTATATATGATTATGATTTAGAAATGCCGTGATCTTCGAATTCAGTAGGTTGGATACACTTTGATTCAAACAGTTATTTCATCCAATACAATATGCTCACACGAAAAACAGTTCACCTTATGTCAATCATACAAGTACTGAGGATTACCTCGCCTAAAAAATTCGGATCATTACAACACATGGACAACATAGGGGGTCTTACAACATAATCCATTCAGAGACATGACACAACATGCAAGTACAATAATCTAATGACAATTTCAACTGCTATCTAAAGAAGAACTGGGATTACCCTGGGCTTCAGATAGCAGAAGCAGCAGGACCTCCTCCGTCTTCAAATGCAACATTCTTACTTCCTCCAATTCTTGGGTTGCTTGCACAATCGTGCAGCTAATTGCATAATTTCCAGCTTCAAGATTGAGATTACCTCATTCATGGCAGCCACACCATCTCTTTCTGCCTCTAGTAGATCCTCAAGAACTACAATATCTGTGCTCAGACTGCTCTCCGGCGGTGTTGCCTCTGAACTGCTACCATCTGGTAACATGGATGGCGCACTGCTTCCACAATAGATTGTGGGGTTGTACATTGTGTCCTAGTGTGAACGGCATCCTGAAAGGTTTCCGCTGGACATAAGTAAGAGATAGTTATCGCATGATCCAGGCAGTAAGATTACATGGTAAATGACATACGAATTATTGCCGAGCATGGCAAGCTATATTTAAATGGTTCGAAGCAGCATCAGCCGAAAAGAAATTAAAATGGTAAGATGAAACTAGGGATGTAAGTGGAAAATAAACGACATCCGCCAGTCCCATCTAGTTAGTTTTTGCTAGCTCCCTGGTTCATTTTCCTCAAAAAACAAAAACTCTTTTGAACTATCATACCACTAGTGGACTTTAATCGGGATTAAACGGGACCCAGTTGACATCCCTAGTTGAAAGGGAGTGTACCACCGCTATATTTAAGTTGCCAAGGCATCTAAGCAGTTGAAATAATCTGAGAAAGCACTTAACAGTGTGGCCTCATATAAACTACGAAGACAATCTTGTGATGAAGTTCAGAGGAAAAGTTAAGGACTCAAATAAACTAGGCATGCATTTCTTTACGATAGTACAGTAGGCACTGCTGACATATTGGCCAACTCAGGTATAGCATAACAAGTAACAAACAAGCATTCGAATCAAGCAATACAGCAAAGCAGACAACTGAACTATTTGTTATTTTGTAGGATTACCGGTTGAGGGCACAAGCCAAGAAAGCAGCCCACACGCGTTACATTTCACATGTACTAAAACACACTGGCTTACCATATGTTGCTGTGAAGCCTCGCTGCTGTTGCAATGTTCTTTGAAGATATTGTCAGCATCCCGTGGTTGCAAATCTACTTGTTGTAGTTTATTCTGCACCCTCTATTTAGGTAAAATTAATTTTAATCGCATGCACTGGTTCGAATTGATCATCAATGGTTCATCTAAACTAATGAAAGAAGGGTGTGTGCATACACGACAATATATCCGCTTCCCTCTATTTTTATGCTTGTTCGAGGTGCCAGCCCCAAAAGAACAACTATTTTGCTTGATGGGGTTGGCAGCTCCATAATTAAAGAAGCATCAAATTAGTCATGCAACTTGGGAAGATCAAGAACACACAAAAAAGTAATGAACAGAGGCTCGTAGCAGTGATGTAATAGCTAGCATCAGAAAATGTAGGGTAAAACGAACAAAAACCAGTGGAACCACATGCTAGTTTGCTGATGTGTAATTAAGCATAGAGAACATGAAGCAGTCTGATGGAACCAATAGGTGGCATCAGAACAACACCATTATCATAAATATAGCATGCAAGAAGTAAAATAGTAGGCAGTGATATCTAGGAAGTACAGTAATACTTAGGACAAAACTAAAGCATATTAACTATATGTGCACTGGTATGTAATTTAGCACATGTAACATGTTCGCTGCCAGAAGTATGGCCCTACAGGTGCAAGCAGAATAACGCGTCTCATGAAAAACTGAATGATGCCCTGAAGAAATTCAAAGGTGCGGCGCTTATGCTAAGAAAGTGAACGTAGGCACCGGTCGTTGGATAATAGTACCTGATTCTCGGCGGCGTATGGGTATCGTTGGCATACTTGATAGCTAAGGATCGTCGATGGTGCTCGTGTTGCGGTTGAGTTTGGGCCGGCTATCGCCGTCGCTGAAGCGGCTCCGGTGCTACGGTTGCGGCGTCTGTCGACATACAAGAAAGCTCATCTATGGTAAGTGAACAGTTGCACGATAAAGAGAAAAACCTCAGGAGTACAGATCGAAATAACCTGATGAGGCTGCGACGTCGGTAAAGCAGGGCCGGTGGAGTTGAATATGGCGTCCGTGGAACGGGTCCGGTGCAGTGGACGAAGGCTTTGGTGGGTGCGTTCTACAGTGCTTTCGGTGAGGCGGATCTGTTGCGGCGGACGAGGGCTTGTTTGAAGGGCCAGCGAAGGGACGGACGAGGGAGTCAGTGAAGGGCCTACACTATGGTGGACGAGGGCGCCGGTTAAGCAGATCCGGTGCGGTGGACCATGATGGCGGTCAAGGAGATCTGGAGCGGTGTACAAGCCAGTCGCTGAAGCGGCTCCGGTGAAGTGGTGAGTTGGCAGTTGGGGGTTCCAAGGTGCGGAAGGTAGATCCGTCGGGGTGTGAGGTCCACCGCTGCGGTGGAGGACTAGATTCAGCGGCTTGCCGTGGTTTGGGGGGGTCGGGGAGGGGAAGGGGAGGGGCTCTGGGGAAGAATGTTGGGGCAAAGAGGGGAAAACAATGGAGTTACCAAAGCAGCCCTTTTTCGTTCATGTGGTAGGGCTAAACTTTCGGGCGCGAGATATTTCGATGTGAGCGGGAAGTTTGAAAGCTTTTGGCGCTGGAACTATATTCTGCTCTTGTACGGCCGACTATGATATCATGGCCGAGAATTTTTTTGTTTTGCACGCAAAAAAAGTGCAAGTTTTGAAAATCAATGTCTCCAACTCGAAACTTAGATTGTCCATTCAATTCAAATATGGATCATTGAGCTACTACAAGCAAATACCATCATATGGTCCAATTCAAATGAAATTCCAAATGTGCTTATCCTAAATATGATGACAAAAGCAAAAATGTGTATGTGTATGAATAAAGTGGATGATTATAAAGTTTGAACATGCCCGTATGTGTATATCTCTAGGTTTGATATATGAATTTGAAATCACGAAATCCCGGCTTAAAAATGTACCTCCGTTTAAATGAATTACAAAAGCTAATGATGGAGTCAAATTCCAAAATTCCAATCTTAGGTTTGTAATTCTGGTACATCAAAGTATATCACGCATGTTCAGAAGTATCGTTATCTCATAGTCCAAACCGTGAAACAAATTGATCAACCTTGAGTGCACACACTATTGACCATGTATATCTCAATTACGCTAAAGTCCCTCAAATATATACACCTCACTCTTTATCTGAAGCCACCCCCCCTCGTCGCCCCCCACACACACAGAGAAGTCGTTCTCTCCCCCAAACACCAACACACGAGCACATTAACACCCCTCTCTCTTCTAAAGTCCGGACCCCAATATAGGTCTCTATCACTTTGTCTCTTGGGCATGCACACATCTCTTCCCCCACTCTCTAGCTAGGTCTCCTGGCATCTCTCTTTCCCAAGCACACGCACTACGTAGAGTGTATCTTTCCCATACACACAAAACGTCACCCCCAAACGTCTATCTCCCTAGTTATGTGGTTCTCACACACTCACCTCACACACCACCCCCACTGCAAAACAAGCACACTTTGTCTCCTTGTGCACCACTCTCCTCTTTCTATCTCTCCCACATGCGGACCTACCCCAGCTCCTCCCTGTATACATATATATCGTGACTCTTTCCATAGCTCCCTAATGTATCATCATTCTCGATCTCGCACATTGTTCTCTACACCATCTATTCTAGATCTCTCATGAAGTCCCTATCACACACACGATGACTCTCTCTCTCTCTCTCTCTCTCCGTCGCTAGCTCTCTCTCTCTCTCTCGCTCGCTCTCACACCCCTCTCCCACACACAATCGATGTCTCTTCCAAATAGTCTGCTCCCCTCGCCCGCACCCATGCTATCCCGCTACTACACATGTCACACCATTCCCCCTTCCCTTATACTAGGTTTACATCATTAGTGGTCTCTCTACTCCACATACACACACTCCCTCTCACACACAAACGCGCGCACAAACACACACAGACACGCACAAACACCCATTAATCTGGATCCTCATCTCTCCGCATGTCCGCATGTGTATCTCGCACACTCACTCTCTAATTATGTATATATGTCTCCACGTTACACAACACAAAGCCCCATGTACATGTCTCTCTCTATCCTCCACACACATAGACACAAAGAATCTGTTATCATTACCTCAGTCTCTAGACATATCACACACGCACACTGTCTCTCTCTCTCGCAAACACGCTCAACAAGGGTTTCCCCGTGAATAACTTACCGTCTATTCATAAACAGTCGTGGCAGTACGGCGAACACAAGATGTGAAAAAGAATAAATCTACACGTGCTTAGACCACCTAGTATGACTACTAGGACTAGAGCAAGCCAAAAAGCGCGCCGCCGTCACCCCCTCCTTATCGGTGACGGGAAAACCTTTGTTTTACACAGTCAAGAAGTCATTGTGCTAAGGCCTCACATGCTGAGGCGTTGAATAGAATGTAGATGCTAGTTTACGGAAACAAGTATGGATAATACGTTTGTATCTCCATACTTATATTTCTTCTCTTATAAAAAACCGAGTTGGTGATGATGGTACGCGTGCCATCTTGCAATATAGACCGTCCGATCTATATCTGACTGATGGAAATTAAACTAAAGATACCCGCACCCCTCTCCACATTTGCAGACAAGGCATTCCCTCGTTCATCCTTATCTCCAACAACCTCATTGTTGAACAATTAAGAAAGGAAGCCTCTGGAACAAACTGGCCTGGTGGCCGCTGCCGGCGTCGTCAATCCCCATGCCTCCGCTCAGTCCGACCACCAATCACCACCACGCCCCACTCCTCTTCACCTTATCTCGAGATATCATTAGTTTTTACACATGGGATTACTCCCGCATGGGTCAATCACAACGAGTGTTTTTATAAAAAATGCATCTTGATGTTCCGTGCAATGCACGTATCTTGCTAGTACTGCTACAGAAGACTAAGTTGGTGATGATGGTGTGTCTGCCATCCGTCGTTTGTGACCATTAGATCTGCATCTAATGACTGTGAGGTAAGTTGTTGCCTTTTCTCACAAACATCCCACTTGTCTACCAATTTGCAGAAAAACCCATAATTAGTATCTTAAAACCAACCACATCCCTCCCTGACCTCACCAAAACAGCCCAAGGAATATATTCTAATTGAAACATAATATATCTCTAGTGATATATGTATATCAAAACTAGAGTGTTTTGTATCAAGTTTGTGAATAAGTATTATTCTAATTATGATTCGTCGCAACACACATGAACATTGCTAGTATTTCCAACCATGCAATTTTTTCCCTAGTATTCCATAGTTTCGAGTTTTCCATCAAGATATTAGTCACTCATGGTTGATATTTACTTTCAATCATGTACACATATGCACTATGTAACTAGCCTTGCTTATTGGGCTCCAAAGCTTAACTTTCACTCCTACTTACAATATGTAGAGTATTTAACAAAAAACTACCACTTTCAACCAGCCCTAGGAAGAATCTATTGTACAAAAAATAGCAAAAACATACCCAAAATTTCTTAATCCACGCCAAAAACTACTACCTAGCGATTAGGTTAGTTTAAACCCATTTATGATAGGCTTGGCCCACACGTCTGTGCTGACGAGGCAGCTTAAACCAACACATTTTGTTTGACCGTTGACACGAGGGACCCACATCTGACCTTCTATCCTGTTATTCCCCCTCAAATCATTATTTTTCTTGAACATTACTTCAAACAGTACTGATGCATGTTCGTCGGTGGCGCCGTTGATGAGCGAGTTGGCCGCCGCTCCGCCGGAAGGGCCGGACGCCACGCTGGTCTCCACACGGGTTGGCAGGCAGGCCCGAGCATGACTCACGAGCGAGCAAGCCGCCGCGCTGGCCTTCACTCGAGCCAGATGGCTAGCCTTAGCGCGGCACGCGCGAGCAAGCCGCCGCGCTGCCGTGCCAATCTAGCTAGCAAGCCTTGCAGACAAGCCGCTGGACGGAGCTATCTTGGCTAGCTAGCGGCCGCGAGCGCCGGACGGAGCTGGCATCCGGGCTGCCGCAAGATGGGCTCCGCACCGCCGGCGGTTTTGACCTCGCCTTCTGCCGGTGGCGGTAGCTGCGTCCCATGGCCGAGGATGACTAGGTGGATGGGCCGGAGGTAGGAGGTCACTCGGGGATTTTTGTGCAGACTGACATGTAGGTCCCACAAGTCATAACGCCCGGTCGAATAGAAGGCATTGACTTAATGGGCGACATGGGCCCTGTTTGGATACTCTAAGTCAGAGGTTAGATTCTAACCCTTAACTAACTCTAACCAAAGTGGTGTTTGGATGGCAGGGTTAGATTGACAACAAATGTATCCAAACAGGGCCATCGGTTGAAACGTGCCTATAACGGCACTTTGTAGAGTAGTCGTTTCTTGGTAGGGCTGGTTGGTAAGAGCATGTAGAATGGTTGATAAGGTAGTCTTATCTTAAGTCTGCCACGTATGCAAGTGGTAGTAGTTTCTTGGCCTTATTAGTGGTTGCTTGCATTATTAGGGGTTTCTTGTAAGGAACAATGTACTACTAGCGACAAAAGGCGATTCTAGGTTGCATTGTACTCCAACGAGTACTACTAGTGGTCACGGGAGTGCATACCTCGTTTTGTGGGTTCGATCCCGGCCGAACGCAGGTCGGCCTTTTTTTAAATAGTAACTTCGCTGCGAGCCAATATTTTACACGGGTAGTTTGAGTTTTGAGTCAAACGGCCGTGCGGCACCACAATCTGGGTGCACTGGATAGCCTAGCCACGTGAACGGGTTTTCCTTCCCAGCATCTCGTGGCTCGCGTGTTCGCCCTAGCCACACCTCGCTTGCAGCTTCCTCATCAGCTAGTAGCATATTTAAACTAGCGAGGAGCCAGAAAAGCCTGGCGGGGCATTGGGAACTGTGCAATATGGCTCTGTACGTAAAGTGCTCTACTACTACTCTGTAGCTTGTGGCGTTGCACGCATGGACTTCACTCCATTATCGGCTCTACTATAAAAGAAATTCCTCTTGACGTGTTTTTTTTGAAACGGAGGCAAAAGCTTTGCTTCATCTCATTCATAAAGAAGGAACTACTAACAAAGTTCGACGAGATCCATTACACCTCCACAAATGGAAGCGAAAAGCCTAGTCTTGCTGTATCAAATAACTCAAATGTTCTGCCCCCGCAGTAACTGTCGCTGATAAACAGGCTGCTAGTGTGTGCGTGAGAGGAGCGGCTAAGTAGGCCAGCTACATGAGAGGAGCGGCTGAGTAGGCCAGCTACGTGAGAGGAGCGGCTGAATAGAGCACCGAGAGTACCCACTAGGCCACTACGCAGGTGTACTTTCCCTGCATTGATAGTACAGTGATGGTTCTAGAGAATAGTAGTACCCTCCACTTCCAACTGTAGCTCCTTGGCCTTGAGATTCAAGAGTTCAAAACTGGTGCACTATACTAGAAGTACAGTACATAGCACTAGTAGTACCCTCACACTACTAGTTGAGAAAGTAGTACTAGTACTGCTGCAGTACGAGTACGTACTCCTCCGTCACATAATGTAAGACATTTTTTGACACTAGTCGGTGTGTACAAAAAATAGCAAAAACATACCCAAAATTTCTTAATCCACGCCAAAAACTACTAGCTAGTGCCAAAAATTTCTTACTAGTGCTATTATTTACAGTAGAATGCAATCCCATAACGTCCCATAATGCTAGTACTAGTAGTAAATAATAGCCTCACCCCTTCGCTACAGTTGGAAGGAACGATCTACAGTTGGAAGGGACGAGGCCCTGCGGTTACTACGCTCTTATCTCCTCCTCGACAGTTCCCCTCCCCCCGAAGAGAAGGCAGTTCGTCGCTACTCCCATGGATTCGCCAGGCGGTTCTCCTCCTCGTCGGGGCTGGGAGACCTTGGACGACGATCCTCTGGGAGAAATCGCACGCCGCTCCGACGTGCTCACCGCCGCAAGACTCGGTGCTTCCTGCACCAACTTTTTCAAGACGGTGCTTAAAATGGCTTGGGAAAAGGCCATGCTTGTTGGTCTTCCATGCGTCCTCGAGGAGAACGTTCTTCTATGGGACAATCCTTCGAACAGTCCACCGCTCCCTGGCCATGGTTGCACGTTGACTCCGCTAGAGTTGCCGACGTTGAGATGTAGTCAGATTTTGTCCGATGAGCAGGTCAGTAATGGAGTTTGATCATGTAGTACTTAGTATTCCATTTCCATCCCGTAATTTCTCCGCTGCACACCGTCTTATATATAGGTCTTGGTTGGTACCAACGAAGATTGGCTTGCATACCTCCGGACGGATACCACCATCATTTTGCACAACATCCACAGCAGTGCGGCCGTTTCAGTAGACCCCTTCTCCACCATTGGGATCGGCCTTCCGGACTGGCTGGGCTTGAATACATATGATGATGCCTACATGAGATTGAAGAAGATAGCAATTGTGGACCCGCCGACAAAGCGACGCGGCTACGATGATTGCTATCTCATCGCTGTGTTCGACATAAGGATTGCCATCAATGCAAGAGGCAGTAACGGCAGAGGCTGGCGCATGTTGGCGGCGGCAGATTTGTACCCCTACACGTTCGAAGACGCCGTGCGCCATCTAGGTCGCATCTTCGCGGTGACAAGCTAGGGGACTTGTTTCATCTGGTTGCCATCCTACGGTACGGGAGTTTACAAATGGAATGCACAAACCATCATTTGCGTCCCTAACGGTACTCCTTTATTTTGCAGGGACCAGTCATCCTGCGATCAAAATAAGATCGCCGATCCTGGATGTGCATTTGCATCCGCGATTGGGTCTAACCTGGAACCTTGTAGCTTACTTTGGCATATTGGGATCAACTATCTTAGCAGTCGTTACCCATGGTACCACTGATGTGCAACATGGTCACACAATCTACCACGATCGGACCGTCACCATCTACCCAGGTATTCCATTTTTAACCCTCTCGCTTTCTCTTTCATTGATGTACTAGTACTCTACTTACGTACTAGTAGGAGTACTTTTTACCATGGAGGACGCGTATAGCTAGCTAGGCCCTTGAAGACTTGAACCCACTAGCTGCCACCATTTTTGTTTTTCCATGTCTTACTATCTCATCCATGTAGCCAAGAGTGGCTATATATAATAAGACGGTTATTTTACTTCCTCTATACTGGAGTAGTACTATTTGCTGCACAGTATTACCGACCGCCATATTTGAGCACAACATTATTATGCATGGACCTTGACTATGTATGTCACCATGTGTCCAGATGTGAGATGCCGCGTGTACCAGATGAACGGCGCCGAGTTCGACCCCCGTGATGCTACGTGGGTGCCGAGGAACACTCTTGGAGAGTACTCGCTTTTCATTGGGGACAGCTACCCCATTGTGAAGTTGATGCCACGTTCCGTGCACGACATGGAAGGCCTGCCGTTCATGAAGCATGGTTGTGTCTTCAGTGTGCACCGCCGGATGAACGACATGCTGGGACACGCTATCCCTGATTGATGCCGCTTCAGCTTGGATGAGTCTCCATCGTGTGGAACCGGACTAGAAAGCTGCGACAATGATTCCCGTTGCCCACCACTATGGATCGTGCCATCCATGAAGAACACCTGGGACTGGAACCTGGAGGAGGACATGTAGCCCATCTATAACGTGTAAGTGGAGTACGGTAAATTGTGAACGGTAGCGCTGTGAATATATGTAGACTAGTCGTGCACAAATTTATCACTTGAATTGGAGATGAACTTGTGTGGCATACTGACATTTGTCCTTTAGAATTTATTACTAGTAAATGTGTTATGTGTACGTGCAACTTGTGTGGTTGTTGCACGTGCTCCAACACGCTCTTTGAGAAAAAAAGGTGGCACAGCTTTGGATATACGTGACGTGGTGGCATCATACAGTAGCATCGTTCGCTATAGTTGTAGTACGCTCCTACTAGGACGACAACTCCTATAAAACCTTGCGCTTGGCTCTTTGCCTCTTTTGGAGGTTCAACAGTTCGTACTCGTGTGAACCTTGCACTTGGCTCTTCGCCTCTTCGGAAGGTCCAACAATGATGATACTACAGTACACATTATGCTTCTGGAAATCTGACATCGATTGAACTGCTGCACGTCCACCGTGAGGGCGAGGGCGAGGGAGAGGGAGAGGGCGCTGTAGTCAAAACCCTCTCCTCGTCCTGCGAACCACTACGCGCGTGGGCGAGGGAGAGGCGTAGTAAGCAAGCTTCTCCTCGTTCGGCGAGTTGACGGGACACATCAAAGCAGTACTAGTACTAGTCCATAGTCCATACTGCGTCCTTTCCGGTTAATATGGCTTAATTTGAAACGAGAAAAATACACTGGCGGTCAACGTATGTAACAATACGCTCTTTACGGTCACTATATATAGTTTTGCGGTGATTATACGATCACTAGCTCATCGTAGAGCACCGTATTGCACACTGCTAACCGGCCACATAATCAATGTGGCACTTTGTTGACTGGTTAAATTGTCACCTGGTTTCTGGGTCCCACCTGTCAGTTGGCAGAGCAAAGAAATCAGCTAAAAAACAAAGAGTGTAGTACATCTACACTTCCAATGCATTTAGCCTTTAATCTAAATCGATATTGATTGACTAATGCACCAACTTGTGCTCTAGGTATAGGCTACATGTCTATCCTTAATTACAGCATGCAACGACCTTCATTTAATCTTGTTCTCTCAATGGTCGCATGCACACATAAGTCTGCTACTTTTGGGCGTTAATTATGCCCTGCTCAATGTGTAAATCTCTAAATGTACAGTCTTTCACGGACGTAGGGAGTAGGTTGAGCACTTGAGCATGAGCGTGTGTGTTGCGTCATGTGTTGTGTGCCGCATGGGTGCGTGAGTGTTGCGTGCTTCCATGTGTACGTGTGAGTGTTGCATGTTGCATGCATGCATGCATGGGGCTTACTCCCTCCCATTGACATGTTCATATTTCAAGCTTCCTCTATTCCCTCCATGTGGTGATACTCCCTATGTTCCCAAATACGGAGTAAAATCCTCCCTCTGTTCCCAAATACGGAGTAAAATCCTCCCTCTGTTCCCAAATACGGAGTATTTGTCTTTCTAGAGATTTCAACAAGTGACTACGTACGGAACAAACTGAGTGAAGTGAGCGTAGAGGCATAGGGATAATGTAGAGAGGAAGTCTTCGTGATCCATTATTCCCCATCTCGGTCAGAGAGAACTATTCAACTAGTCTTCGCAGTGAAGTGACAATACACGCTGCAACAGATGGGACACTTAATTAATAAGCTGAACCAACGTGTTGGTGTTACTAAATCAGCCTTACCCAGTACTGCCATCATGTTTGCCAGTAGAGCACGCTTTTGTCCTCAATTAACTGACATATGGGCCCTCTTGTGGTAGACACATATGTCATCGGTGTAACTATTTACACTCTGAAGGACGGTATATCCTGGTAGTAGTAGTAGAATTGAGATTTAATGCACTTTCTTCCCCATCTTCCACTCTTCTTCCTCCTCTCTTCTTCTTCCTCCTCTCTTCCCCATTCGTCGGCCGCACACCATTTCCCCCCGCTCTCTGCTCGGCCGCCCGCGCTATCTTCCTTGGTAGCTCGCGCGTACCATATCCCCCCGCTCACTGCTCGGCCACACGAGGAGAAGCTTCTTCGCTCGCCCGCCCGAATACACTTCCCCGCTGGCTCGCACGCACCGAAAACCCCAATGGCAGAACCGACTGACACCCAGAGCCGCGATTGGAATTCCCTCCCTGATGTTCTCTTGGATCAGATCTGTAATCGTATGGACCTACTCAGCACCGTCCATCTGGCCGCATGCTCGGTGTCTTTGTACCGTCTACTCGTCTTCAACCGGCCGGCTCTTTTCAAGACACCCTGCTTGCTGATGCCCGATCCTCACAGGTGGCCCAGTCACCGACTTGACAATCCTACGGAGGTTGCCGTGCTGCCCCTCGACATGCTACCACTACCCGTCCACCTGTCCTTCATGCACGACCACTACTGGGTGGGCATGAAGGCCAACTGGATCGTCCTCATCCACCAATCCGGTAGTCCGTGGCGTCTCATGGATATCTACACCCAGCGAGAGATCACCCTTCCATCTTTGGATACCGCCGCCATCGAGCCTCGCGGCCCGCCGGACACTCCTGCCTACTACGCACGAGACACGTCGAGCTTTTGGCTCGACCTCTGTTTGCTGAAGGTTCTAATCTGCGAAGTGCCCACACCATCAGAAGACTACATGGATTACAAGCTCATTGCCGTGTTCAACATGGGATTAGTCTATCTGGAATCCGGTCGCCATACATGGTTATGGCTCATCGTCGATCCTTTTTACCCAACACTTCTGTCTGAAGCTATAGTGCATGATGGCATCGTTTATGTGGTCGACGCACAGATTGGCTGCATATACTTGTGGAATCTATCGTCATGTAATTGTTCTATCTCATCTCATATTTACCTTAAGAATACGACTGCCTGTTCATTGTTACAAATTTAGAATATATAGTATGTCTATAACCACATCATTGCTATATGTTCCTCTCATTTCCTAGATTTTTATGACCACACATGTTATTGTTAGAGTTGATATGAGAACAATTGGTATCTCATGATTGTTAGAATAGATATTATGAGTATAACCTCATGATTGCTATATGTTACTCTCATTTCCAAGATTTTTATAATAACGCATGTTATTGCTTAGAGTTGATATGATAACTGTAGTAAGTGCTATGGTAGAATATGAGTAGGCTCTGTCATATCTGTTTTCCTCTCATTGTTACATGATGTTTGAACCATGATATATTGCTAGAATATGAAAGTCGTTGGCTTATTTTTTTTAACTTGGGGTATGATTATGACCACGGCATTGCAATTCTCTGTCTATGATATGTCTCACTGTTATAATAATCTTAATTCCACACATACTCTGAACATGATTGTTTATTTTTGTCCTTTTGGCCTCCAATTTGAATTGTTGCAGCAGACGCAAATGCGCTGACCTTCATGATTCCAGGACCTGGAATCATACCAGTCGATGGGTAGTGGTTTACCGCTCGTTCAGCTGATGGTGGTCATTTGATGCTCATTTGCACGTACCAAATTGACTAAACCATTTCATCAAACCACATGCAGTACAATGCCTGGGGCGTTCGTGACATTGATGGCTATGGCTGCTTCGTGTTCGAGAAAGATCCCAGCTCCGTTGGGCCAGGCGTATTCAACTGGAGGCGGGTTTACAGCCTCGGCAACCACTCCATGTTCCTCGGGCTCAATTATCCGATCATCCAACCAATCATCGATCATATCACCGGCGATGATTACCGTGCTATGCAACTTTCATTCGCCAGGGGGAACTGTGTTTACACATCATACCATGGGTTTCATGAATCACCATATCCAGAGATTCGTCGACACAGCTTGTTGCCAGATAATCTTCAGTGTGTGAAAGGCATCAAGCTTCCATGCAATGGATGGCTTTTGCAAATCCGACATGCGGCGATGTGGTTCATGCCAACAGCAAATATGCACAACTTGATTCGTACTGATATGTAGACTGAGCCATGTATTCTGCTGCTGTAGCACGGCCCTCTTTTGTTGGATATTATGTACTGTTGTTAGTTTGAAGCACTCCTCTGGTTTGAAGGATAGATACCTTTCTGGGATCAAGTGCATCCTAACTCACCTGCGCAGGATGTACTGATAATGATGATGGAGATGCTATGCTATATATATATATATATATATATCACTTAGGCTTCAAGTGCGTACTTGTTAGTTAAACCTATGGTTAAAATGTGACACTAAATACGACTAGTAAGTAGTACAGTAGCAGTACTAGTATACGTCGGTCAAATTATTCATCCTGTCCACACATTGAATTGACGTGACAACACGCTGCGCGTGAGGTGACACAAGAATCCCGGCGGCGTGTTCGGGTATTTTGGACTTCAGATTTGGAGTACCACTTATCTGTTGAAATCTTTCATCATTCACTTAAAACAGTCAATTGATCATACATTGAGTACCATATAACTGGAATTAACCCATGCAAGTCGAAGAAGGATTGGCCGGTACTGCCGGCTGGCGTCAAGTTCGATCCCACGGATCAGGAGCTGATCGAGCACCTTGAGTCCAAAGTGCGTGCTGACAGCGCGAGATCTCACCCTCTCATCGATTTGTTCATACCAACCATCGACAGCGAGCACGACATATGCTACACCCATCCTGAGAAACTTCCAGGTAAGACACCGATCGGCCGTCTACTTGCACAAACATATTCCTTTGTTTATAGCTCTATTTTTCTTTTTAGACGCAGACCTGGTGAAGCAATTACCATTTGACAGTTAATAAAAAGTGAAACAAGTGACTGCAACATGCCAAAGATGTTATGAAAATGCCAACTACGTACACTAAAACCTGTATTCGACAATACTGCAGGTATCACACTGAGTGGCCTAAGCAAGCATTTCTTCCAACGCAATTCCAGGGCGTTCAAAAGGGGCACGTGGACGCGTCGCAAGATACAGTCGGAGTGCGGCATGCACGCGATGTGGCACAACACCGGCAATACCTTGCCGGTGATGGTCAACGGCCGGCAGATGGGCAGCAAAAAGGTTCTGGTGCTGCACACCAACAAGAACTTCGACCAGCAGAGGACCAACCGGGTGATGCACCAGTACCACCTCGGGGACCTGGAGCAAGAGAAGGAGCGGGAGCTGGTCCTCTGCAAGATTTTCTACCAGACGAACACTAGGGCCAGGAGTAAAAATATTATAAGTTAGTTTGGTATTGGTACTTGTACTACCTTGTCGTCCGCAAGTTGGTATTGGTACTTGTACTACCTTGTCGTCCGCAAGTTGGTATTGTTGTTAACGATCTTTTGGTATGAACTTGGCATTTGCTTCCAACCATCATGCCGAGGGTCGATGTGGATATAAAGCTGAATCATTTATTTTGAAATGAATTTTCAGGCACCTGACTTTTATTTGATGGGTAGCATAAGCACCTGCCGTTCGAATTCCCAGTTCTCCAAATTTTTCAAAACAAGTGAATGCTCTTATTATCACGATGAAAAAACAATATCCCTGCTGCATCCCAGTTATCAGTCTGTACTTGTAGAATTCTCTCTTTTATTGAGCACGTATATTGTTTTTTCAGGTCGAGCAAGTTTCAACTGGGTTGTAGACTGCCCAGGCTTGGTTTTGTTTTTAACAGGCCCAGCCATGACGACAACGGGGCACAAAGATCCAGCAGGTATCTACTGGCCTCTGGCCCGCCAGCGTTAGTTATATTATGTCTTACAACATCCGCATGCACTTTTTTTACTGAATCAAACACACAGCCCAGTTCTATTTTCCTCTTGAAACGCATGTCCTACATACGTTTTCTAATCTCTACATTTAGTTTTACTAGTTCATATACACATATCATTATATTGAAAATACATAAAATTCACTTTTCATATTTACATCCTTATTTTTGTTGTTGTTTTCCCTCCCAGCGCTGATTTTTTTTACCACTGGTTTTCCCTTAAACCAACTCAATTGCCCCACGTCTTATTTGCTTACAAAAGTAAAACTATTTTTTCGGCAAATCAATAAGTTCTTAAAAAATGTTTATCATTTCGGGATTACAAAAGTTCGGACTCCACCGAAATATGCAAAATAAGGTTGAACTTTTTGACCGTGGTCCTGGGCAGAAAATGGGCTGTAATAAATTACTTAAGAATTAGCAAATGGGCTGCAAATTATTAAAAAATAGCAAATGGGCTCTATGTTGTCTGCCACAGATCTGGAGGCTGACTTGTGGGCCTACTAAGTTCATGCGTACAGAAGGTTTATCAAAAAATAAACTTAGTCAACAATCGACTCTACCAGCGTCAGACCGTTAGATGTCAATCTAACGGCAATCGTGCTTCTTCAGTCTCTGATCTTCCTGCCCCAGCCGCCGAAACCAGCACCGTCGGAACTGCCTGCTCTCGCCTCTCGTGGCCGGATGTGCTGCCGGCAGGCCTCACGGCCCCATCATATACTCGCATCCCTGGCCTGTCTATCCCTCTACTCACCCACACCTCCTATTATTTTCCGGCGACGACAGCCGAACCAGTCAACACTCGTACTCTCCACCGCGTGGGTAGCAACTGCCGTGTCTTCCCCGGCTCCGTGTCATTCCCTTCGTAGGCCTCGTCGTTGTCCACCGCCCTGGTGCTCTCGGCGCGGCGTGGTCAACGTGGTCAACGAACGACATCCATCGGAAGTGGACTGTACGTGGAGAGGCTGACAGCTGGGTCCACGGCCGCACACAAGGAAATGCCTCCTTATTACGCGCAAAATAATGATTCCTCCACCTAACATCTGGGACCCGCCGGAAGGGCCTCTGTATTTCGTGAAAAAAACGTTCCCTCCGCTGACAGGTCGGACCCACCAACTATATCTTCGCACGCAAGGAAGTGCCTCCTTATTGCGCACAAAAAAATGAATACCCCCTGCCAGCTGGGACCCACCACAGTGGGAGGCTGACTTGCGGGCCTACTAAGTTCACGGGGACGGAGGGCTTTGTCAACTTAGTCAATATGAACGATTCTAGCTCCAGTGACCGTACGATGTCCATCCAACGGCCTTAGTGCTTCTTCAACCTCTTGTCTTCTTGCTCCAGCCGCCCAAAGCAGCGCCGGTCATGCCGCCTGCTCCTGCCTCCCGTGGCCAGCTATGCTGCCGCGGAGGCCTCACCGCCCCCATACTACTCCCACCGCTGGCCAGGCCATCCCTCCACTCACCCACACCACCTGTTATTCTGCGGCGACGGCAGCCTCACACCGCAGCCGAACCAGTGAACCCTCGTACTCATCTCCGCGTGGGCATCCACTACCGCGTCTTCCCCGGCTCCGCGTCGTCCCCTTCCTAGGCCTCGCCGTCGTCCACCGCCTTGGTGCTCTCTGCGCGGCGTGGTCAACGACCGACTTCCATCGGAAGAGTAATGTACGTGGAGAGGCTGACAGCTGGGTCCATGGCCACAACCCAGTTTTTTTGAGATTTGCCAAGTAAGTCACTTTGTCAGGCCTGTTGGGCTGGATATCTTTCAAGACGAGGAGAGCTTCATTCGGCTGGCCGAGAAAATGGCCTATCAGTAATGAGAAATGGGATGTACATTTTTAAAACACATCAAACCGGCAATTAGTTTCAAATTTCTATTTTTCATTTCGAGATTTTAAATTACATTAATTTTTATGCGTGGAGAATTTGTTGGATTCTATATTGATATACATTTATTTTTTAAACCAGTTTGAATGTGAGTCGAAATTTCAGGATTAAAAACAGTTCGGACTGCACCGAAATATGCAAAATTTCGTATAATTTTTTAACCGTGGCCACAATATGGGCTGTAATGCTAACAAAAAGAATACGGGCTCCAAAAAAAACCTTAAGAATTAGCAAATGGGCTATAAATTATTAGAAATAATGGCAGATGGGCTGTATGCTGTTTTCCACATATTTGAGGCTTTCCTAAAAAAAGGTTGACGCACAAGCAGTGACTATTGGATCTCCATCGAACGGCCGTCGTGCTTCTTCAATCTCTGCTCTTCCTGCTCCAGCCGCTCAAACAAGCGCCGGCGGGACTGCCTGCTCCCTCCTCCCCGCGGCCGGCTGTGCTGCCGCATAGGCCTCACCGCCCCACCGTACTCCCATCGCTGGCCTAGCCATCCCTCTACTCACCCACACCTGCTGTTATTCTCCGGCGACGGCAGACGAACCAGTAAACCCTCGTACAGTCGTACTCCCCTCCGCGTGGGAAACAACTGTCGAGTCTTCCCTGCCTCCGTGTCGTTCCCTTCCTAGGCCTCGCCGTCATCCACCGCCCTGGTGCTCTCGGCGCGGCCTGGTCAACGTGGTCACCGACCGTCATGCATCTGAAGTGGACTGTAGATGGAGAGGCTGACAATTGGGTCCACGGCCGGACGCAAGGAAATGCCTCCTTATTACGGGCAAAATAATGATTCCTCCACCTGACATATGGGACCCACCGAAAGGGCCTCTGTATTTCACGAAAAAAACGTTACCGCCGCTGACAGCTTGGACCCACCAGCTATATCTTCGCACGCAAGGAAGTGCCTCCTTATTACGCACAAAAAAAATGAATACTCCCCCTGCTAGCTGGGACCCAGTATAGTGGTAGGCTGACTTGTGGGCCTACTAAGTTGATGGGGACAGAGGGCTTTGTCAACTTAGTCAATATGCACGATTCTAGCTGCAGTGACCGTACGATGTCCATCCAACGGCCGTAGTGCTTCTTCAACCTCTGGTCTTCTTGCTCCAGCCGCCCAAACCAGCGGCGGTCGTGCCTCGTGCTCCTGCCTCCCGTGGCCGGCTGCGATGCGGCGGGGGCCTCACCGCCCCTACTACTCCCACCGCCGGCCAGGCCATCCGCCCATCCCTCTACGCACCCACACCCCCTGTTATTCTACGGCGACGGCAGCCTCACACCGCAGCGAACCAGTGAACCCTCATACTCCTCTACGCATGGGCATCCACTACCGTGTCTTCCCCGGCTCTGTGTCGTCCCCTTCCTAGGCCTAGCCGTCGTCCACCGCCCTGGTGCTCTTGGCGCGGCGTGGTCAACGTGGTCAAGGAACGGCTTCCATCAGACGTAGACTGTACGTGGAGAGGCTGACAGTTGGGTCCACGGCCACAGCAAGGAAGTGCCTCCTTATTACGCGCAAAATAATTATTCCTCCACCTGACAGCGGGGACCCACCAGCTACATCTTCGCACGCAAGGAAGTGCGTCCGGGCAAAAAAAACGATTCACCCCCTGACTGCTGGGACCCACCAGCTACATCTTCGCAGGCAAGGAAGTGCCTGACAGTCGAGACCCACCTGGTCGAAGCGTACGTAGCATTGTCATTCAGGTCACGAACGTGTATGTACATACTGGTCGATGTAGAGGCGTGCACGTGTCGTAGTAGAGGCGCGCACATAGCATGTACACGTACGTATAGCGGCAAGTGTGCAAGAAAGAAAATACGGCCACGTACGTACATACGGGCAGGGTCTCGCACGTCTACTCGCGCATACGTACGGCCAGGGCTCGTGTACATGGCTGGGTCAGAACATAGAAACTGCGTCATCGTGTTCATGGGGAGCCAACCGGCTGGGTCGGAACGGAATGCGTCGACGTGTTCATCGAGAGGGCTTGGACGGAATAGTCAATGGAAACGAGGCCAGGCGTACCGCAGAACGGAGGAAACGGCCTTGTGTTCGACCGGCCACGGTCAAAACAGGATCCTGTTCATCGGGAGGGGTCTGCCGTACCGCAAAACGGAGGAAACGGACCTCCTACGGTCGAAACGGGGGTCCTGTTGATCGGGAGGGGTGTGGCGTACCGCAAAACGGAGGAAACGGACTTGTGTTGGAGCGCTACGGTTGAAACGAGGCTCCTGTTCATTGGGAGGGGTGTGGTGTACTGCAAAACGGGACTCCACGGGATACTGTTCATCTCCACCGTCGACCCCCTCCAACGTCCGCGGGCTACTGTTCATCCACCGTCGACCTCCTCCAGCCTCCACCTGCGACTATTCATCCATGGGATCCTGTTCATCCAGCCTCCACCGCGCGCTACTCCACCGGCTACTGTTCAACGAGCCCTCTCCACGGGCTCCTGTTCAACCACCCCTCCATGGGCTACTATTCATCCAGCCCTCCACCATCTACTGTTCATCCTGCCCTCCACGGGGTGGTCCTGTTCATCCAGCCCTCCACGGGGTCCTGTTCATCCAGCCCCAACCGGCTCTATCGATAGGGGTCCTGTTCATCCAGAGGCAACACCACGGGGTCCTGTTCATCCACCCCCACGGGGAACTGTTCATCCAAACCCCCCCAGCAATGCTCACTGTTCATCTAGAGGCAACACCACGGGGTCCTATTCATCCACCCCCACCGGGAACTGTTCATCCAAACCCCCCAGCAACGCTCACTGTTCATCCAGAGGCAGCATCGATCGGCTTCAGTTAGCAGCAGTAGCGAAGGAATCGCTCGATCGGGTCCAGTTAACAGCCATCGATCGATCGCTCGGGTTCAGTAACGCGTAGCCTGCAGTGCAATCGCTCGGGTTCAGTTAGAGCCCAATGCCTCGCTCGGGTTCACTTAGAGCCCAACGCCTCGCACCCATGCGCGTGCGTGTACGAGAGAAACACGCATCGCTCGGCCCCGACCACCCACCGTAACTGGGAACACCCCGATATTTTCCTCACAAAGTCAGTCAAAATAGAAACATTAGCAACAACAATGGGCACATCCTCAAAGATATCGATAGGTATGGTAGTTGATTTGTCAGCCATTTGCAAAGATATCTCAGTAGGTGTGAGTTTATTCAAGTCAAGTCTTTTATATAAAGAGAAAGGCATAACACTAACACCAGCTCCTAAATCACACAAAGCAGTTTTCACATAATTCTTTTTGATAGAGCAAGGTATAGTTGGTATTCCCGGATCTCCAAGTTTTTTAGGTACTCCATCTTTAAAAGTGTAATTAGCAAGCATAGTGGAGATTTCAGCTTCCGGTATTTTTCTCTTATTTGTGATGATGTCTTTCATATACTTTGCATAAGGAGGCATTTTCAAGATATCAGTCAAGCGAGTACGCAAAAAGACTGGCCTCGGCATCTCAACAAAGCGTTCAAATTCTTCATCATCTTTCTTTTTACTTGACTTGGGTGGAAAAGCATAGGTTTTTGAACCCACGGTTCTCTTTCTTTACCGTGTTTTCTAGCAATGAAGTCTCTTTTATCATATCTTTTATTCTTAGGTTGTGGGTTATCAAGATCAACAGGTGGTTCTGTCTCAACATCATTGTCTGGTTCTTTTTCATTGGTTGGTTGAGAGTCTTCATGAACCTCATCATTATCTTTTTCATTATCAGTAGGGGAGTGTTCATTACTGGAGATACAAGTTTCATTATCATTATCAGGAGGTTTTTCTATTTCAGGTTCGCTAGAAGTATGCAAAGTCCTATCATTTTTCTTCTTCTTTTTCTTTTTAGAAGGACTAGGTGCATCAGTGTTATTTCTTTGTGAATCTTGTTCAGTTCTTTTAGGGTGTCCCTCAGGGTAAAGTGGTTCCTGAGTCATTTTACCTCCTCTAGTTGCAACTCTAACAGCAAAGTCATGCATATTACGATTCATTTCATCAAGCGATTCTCTTTGAGATTTAGCAACTTGTTCTAACTGAGTTTGAACCATAGAAGCATGTTTTCCAACACCTCTAACATCATTTGACATTCTAAATAACAAGTCACTCAAGCGAGCAATCATATCAGAATTATATTTCAATTGTTTCATAACATTTGCATTGAAGTGATCTTGTTTTCTAATATAGTTTTGAAACTCATAAAGGCATTGACTAGGATGCATATTGTGAGGATTATTATTATTACTGAACTTCATAAGAGAATTTACCTCTACCACCTTAGGCAGGGGTGGTGTATTAAGCTCATGTATTTCTTCAATAGGAGGTAAATTTCTAACATCCTCAGCTTTAATACCTTTTTGCTTAATAGATTTCTTTGCCTCTTGCATATCTTAAGGACTGAGATATAATATACCCCTCTTCTTCGGAGTGGGTTTAGGCGGTGGTTCAGGAATAGTCCAATCATCATAATTTTTCAATATGTTATTCAATAATTCTTCAGCTTGTCGAACAGTTCGTTCCCTGAAAACACAACCAACACTACTATCTAGGAAGTCCCTAGAAGCATCGGTTAGTCCATTATAGAAGATATCAAGTATTTCATTTTTCTTAAGAGGATGATCAGGCAAAGCATTAAGTAACTGGCAAAGCCTCGCCCAAGCTTGTGGGAGACTCTCTTCTTTAGTTTGAACAAAGTTAAATATTTCCTGTAAGGCAGCTTGTTTCTTATGAGCAGGAAAATATTTTTCAGAGAAGTAATAAATCATATCCTGGGGACTACGCACACAACCAGGAGCAAGAGTATTGTAGCAAGCTTTAGCATCACCCTTTAACAAGAAAGGAAATAATTTGAGAATAAAGTAGTAGTGAGTTTTCTCATCATGAGTAAAAAGGGTGGCTATATCATTCAACTTAGTAAGATGTGCCACAACATTTTCAGTTTCATAACCATGGAAAGGATCAAATTCAACCAAAGTAATTAACTCTGGGTTGACAGAGAATTCATAATCCTTATCATCAATAAAGATAGGTGAAGTAGCAAACTTAGGATCACATTTCATTCTAGCATTCAGAGATTTTTCTTTATACTTGTGTAGTCATTTCTCTAGATCATCTCTATCATTGCAAGCAAGAATATCTCTAGTTGTTTCTTCACTCATAACATAACCTTCCGGTACCTTAGGAAATTCATATCTAGGAGTGCTAGTTCTAGCAGGTGTTTCAGGAGATTCAGTTTCAAGCTCATCATCAGATTCAACAACATCATGTTGTATTACTCTAGCAATTTGTTCATCAAGAAATTCACCAAGTGGCACATCATCATTATCAAGCAAGGTACTAGCATCATCATAAGCATCATGCATCGTAGAAGTAGCATCATCAATAACTTGAGACATATCAGAACTGATAGCATGTGGTGGTGTTGCAAGTTTACTCATAACAGAAGGTGAATCTAAAGCAGAACTGGATGGCAGTTTCTTACCTCCCCTCATACTTGAGGGAAATATCTTAGTCTTAGGATCCTTCAAATTCTTCATAGTGATAAATTGATAATAATCCCAAGTGACTCAACAAATATAGCTATGCTCCCCGGCAACAGTTCTCGAGGGTAGAGTATTCAACCCAAATTTATAGATTTGACACAAGGGGAGCCAAAGAATATTTTAAGGTATTAGCAGCTAAGTTGTCAATTCAACCACACCTAGAGATTAATTATCTACAGCAAAGTGATCAGTAGCAAAGTAGTTTGATAGTTTTGATAGTACTGACAGCAGCAATAGTAACAGTAATAGCAATAGCAGTAATTTTGTAGCAAGTGTAATAGTGATGATAGCAGTAGTAACTTAGCAGAAACAATATGGAAAAGTTCGTAGGCATTTGATTGGTGACTTGTTGGATGATATTCATCATGTGACAGTTATAACCTAGGGCGATTCCGCACTAGCTCCAGTTCATCGATATAATGTAGGCATGTATTCCGTAAATAATCATACGTGCTTTATTAAAAGAACTTGCATGCCATCTTTTGTCCTACCCTCCCGTGGCAGCGGGGTCCATATTGGAAACTAAGGGATATTAAGGCCTCCTTTTAATAGAGAACCGAAAGAAAGTAATAACACATAGTGAATACATGAACTCCTCAAACTACGGTAATCACCGGAAGTAGTCCCGGTTATTGTCACTCCGGGGTTACCGGATCATAACACGTAGTAGGTGACTATAACTTGCAAGATCGGATCTAGAACATGGATATAATGATGATAACATAAACGGTTCAGCTCTGAAATCATGGCACCCGGGCCCAAAGTGACAGGCATTAAGCATAGCAAAGTCATAGCAACATCAATCTAAGAACATAGTGGATACTAGGGATCAAGCCCTAACAAAACTAACTCGATTACATGATGAATCTCATCCAACTCCTCACCGACCAGCGAGCCTGCGAAGGAATTACTCACTCCCGGTGGGGAGCATCATGAAATTGGCGATGGAGAAGGGTTGGTGATGACGAAGAACGAAGATCCCCCTCTCCGAAGCCCCAAACGGACTCCAGATCTGCCCTCCCGAGGAATAACAGGGCTTGGCGGCAGCTGCGTCTCGTGTATCGTGAGAATTCTTTCTCCCTAATTTTTTCTCCAAAAATAGGATTTTATAGCATTGGTTTCAGGGCCAGCGGGGCCACCAGGTGGGGACAACCCACCTGGGTGCGCCAGGAGAGGGGGCGTGCCCTGGTGGGTGGTGCCCACCCAGCTGCCCCTCTCTGGCGGGTCTTGGCTCCAGAAATTCTCTTTTATTGTATAAAAATTTCTCGCAAAGTTTCGTTCCATTCCGAGAACTTTTATTTCTGCACAAAAACAACACCATGGTAGTTCTGCTGAAAACAGCGTCAGTCCGGGGTTAGTTTCATTCAAATCATGCAAATTAGAGTCCAAAACAAGAGGGAAAGCGTTAGGAAATGTAGATACATTGGAGACGTATCACTATCTCTGCTTCTTCACCCAAGTCGTGACCTGCCTCGAAGCCAGGGCCGCGAGGGCACGCAAGCTCGTCGAAGAGAAGAGTCGAGATCTCCTTGGGCGCGCGTTCTCGTGCGTCTTCAGCTATCTTTTTAGCCTCAACCCGGATTTTGATTTCAACGCCGCGATAGCCCCCGTGCCCAGGGTAACCCAGGGCGACCTGGCGAGCTAGGTGGACGACCATGTGGACGACATGATCAAGGAATTCGCCCTTGCCGACGACGTGATGATGACCCACAAGTATAGGGGATTGATGACCCACAAGTATAGGGGATCTGTCGTAGTCCTTTTGATAAGTAAGAGTGTCGAATCCAACGAGGAGTAGAAGGAAATGATAAGCGGTTTTCAGCAAGGTATTCTCTGCAAGCACTGAAATTATAGGTAACAGATAGTTTTGTGATAAGATAATTGGTAACGAGCAACAAGTAACAAAAGTAAATAAAGTGCAGCAAGGTGGCCCAATCCTTTTTGTAGCAAAGGACAAGCCTGGACAAACTCTTATATAGAGAAAAGCGCTCCCGAGGACACATGGGAATTATCGTCAAGCTAGTTTTCATCACGTTCATATGATTCGCGTTCGGTACTTTGATAATTTGATATGTGGGTGGACCGGTGCTTGGGTGCTGCCCTTACTTGGACAAGCATCCCACTTATGATTAACCTCTATTGCAAGCATCCGCAACTATAACAAAAGTATTAAGGTAGACCTAACCATAGCATGAAACATATGGATCCAAATCAGCCCCTTACGAAGCAACGAATAAACTAGGGTTTAAGCTTCTGTCACTCTAGCAACCCATCATCTACTTATTACTTCCCAATTCCTTCCTCTAGGCCCAAATAATGGTGAAGTGTTATGTAGTCGACGTTCACATAACACCACTAGAGGATAGACAACATACATCTCATCAAAATATCGAACGAATACCAAATTCACATGACTACTAATAGCAAGACTTCTCCCATGTCCTCAGGAACAAACGTAACTACTCACAAAGCATATTCATGTTCATAATCAGAGGGGTATTAATATGCATAAAGGATCTGAACATATGATCTTCCACCAAATAAACCAACTAGTATCAACTAGAAGGAGTAATCAACACTACTAGCAACCTACAGGTACCAATCCCGGACTTAGAGACAAGAATTGGATACAAGAGATGAACTAGGGTTTGAGAGGAGATGGTGCTGATGAAGATGTTGATGGAGATTGCCCTCTCCCGATGAGAGGAGCGTTGGTGATGATGATGGCGATGATTTCCCCCTCCCGGAGGGAAGTGTCCCCGGCAGAACAGCTCTGCCGGAGCCCTAGATTGGTTCCGCCAAGGTTCGGCCTCGTGGCGGCGGAGTCTCGTCCCGAAAGCTTGCTTATGATTTTTCTTCGGACGAAAGACTTCATATACCAGAAGATGGGCACCGGAGGGCCAACAGGGGGCCCACAAGGCAGGGGGCGCGCCCTGGGGGGTAGGGCGCGCCCTCCACCCTCGTGGCCAGGTGGGGCCCCCTCTGATCTACTTCTTCCGCTCAATATTTTTTATTATTTCCAAAAATAACTTTCGTGGAGTTTCAGGACTTTTGGAGTTGTGCAGAATAGGTCTCTAATATTTGCTCCTTTTCCAGCCCAGAATTCCAGCTGCCGGCATTCTCCCTCCTTATGTAAACCTTGTAAAATAAGAGAGAATAGGCATAAGTATTGTGACATAATGTGTAATAACAGCCCATAATGCAATAAATATTGATATAAAATCATGATGCAAAATGGACCTATCAGGGATCAATTTTAGCTCTTTTCGATAAGTAAGAGTGTCGAACCCAACGAGGAGCAGAAGGAAATGACAAGTGGTTTTCAGTAAGGTAATGTCTGCAAGTGCTGAAATTGTAAGTAGCAGAGTAGTTTGATAGCAAGGTAATTTGTAACGAGCAACTAACGATAGTAGTAACAAAAGTGCAGCAAGGTTGCCCAATCCTTTTGAGGCAAAGGACAGGCCAAAACGGTCTCTTATGATAAGCAAAGCGTTCTTGAGGGTACACGGGATTTTCATCTAGTCACTTTCATCATGTTGGTTTAATTCATGTTCGGTACTTTGATAATTTGATATGTGGGTGGACCGGTTCTTAGGTGTTGTTCTTACTTGAAAAAACCTCCTACTTAATTATGATTAACCCTCCCGCAAGCATCCACAACTACGAGAAAAGTGTTAAGAATAAATTCTAACCATAGCATTAAACTTTTCGATCAAATCGGTCCCTTACGGAATAGTGCATAAATTGGGGTTTAAGCTTCTGTCAATCTCACAACCCATCATCTAATTGCTACTCCACAATGCATTCCCTTAGGCCCAAATATGGTGAAGTGTCATGTAGTCGACGTTCACATGACACCACTAAGGGAATCACAACATACATACTATCAAAATATTGAACACATATCAAGTTCACATGATTACTTGCAACATGATTTCTCCCGTGACCTCAAGAACAAAAGTAACTACTCACAAATGGTAGTCATGCTCAAGATCAGAGGGGTAATAAATAGCATATTGGATCTGAACATATAATCTTCCACCAAATAAACCATATAGTAATCAACTACAAGATGTAAGCAACACTACTAGTCACCCACAAGCACCAATCTATAGTTCCGGTAACGAGATTGAACACAAGAGATGAACAAGGGTTTGAGATGGGATGGTGCTGTTGAAGATGTTGATGGATATTGCCCTCCCCAAGATTGAAGAGTTGTTGGTGATGATGATGACGATGATTTCCCCCTCCGGAAGGGAAGTTCCCGCGGCGGAATCGCTCCGCCGGAGGGCAAAAGTGATCCTGCCCAAGTTCCGCCTCGAGACGGCGGCGCTCCATCCCGAAAGTCCTCTTCTTATTTTTTTCTAGGTCAAAATGACTTATATACCAGAAGATGGGCACCGGAGGTGGGCCTGGGTGAGCCCAACCCACCAGGGCGCGCCTGGGCTCCCTGGCGCGCCCAGGTGGGTTGTGCCCACCTGGTGGGCCCCCTCTGGTAGTTATTTGCTCCAATATTCCTCAAATAATCCCTAAAAAATCTCCGTGAAGTTTCAGCTTGTTTGGACTTGTGCAGAAATAGGTGGCCTGACGTAGCTTTTCCAGGGCCAGATTTCCAACTGCCGGAATTCTCCCTCTTTGTGTATACCTTGCATATTATGAGAGAAAAGGCATTATACTTACCCCAAAAAGCATTATTATGGATAAAAAAATTATAAATAACAGTAAGAAAACATGATGCAAAATGGACGTATCACGTGACTGCACTTGCGACCGAAGAGGACGGAGCTGATGGCGATGACGATGACGGCGATGCCGGCGATAGCGCATGATGGAGCGGGCAAGCGACTTGTTGGAAATAATACATACCGATGTATGCGTTACAATGAGTGTTGAAGCATGCAATGGGTATCGTTATTTCCAAACCTTCATGGATGATTTAAGTAGATATGGGTATATTGACTTAATGAAACACAAGTCTGAAACATTTGAAAAGTTCAAGGAGTTCCGGAGTGAAGTAGAAAATCATTGCAACAAGAAGATAAAATTTCTACGATCTGATCGTGGGGGTGGATATCTGAGTTGCGAGTTTGGTACGCATATAAGACAATGCAGAATTGTTTCAAAACTCATGCCACCTAGAACACCACAACATAATGGTATGTCCGGACGTTAATCAAACTCTCTTGTATATGGTGCGTTCTATGATGTCTCTTACCGATTTGCCACTATTGTTTTGGGGTTATGCATTAGAGACAGTTGCCCTCACTTTAAATAGGGCACCATCTAAATCCGTTGAGACCACACCATATGAATTATGGTTTGACAAGAAAACTAAACTCTCATTTCTTAAAGTTTGGGGATGAAAACTTCAACCTGATAAGCTCAAACCCAAAGTGGAGAAGTGCGTCTAAATAGGAAACCGTAGAGAGACAATTGGGTATACCTTCTATCACATATCCGAGGGTGATACGTCTCCAACGTATCTATAATTTTTTATAGTTCCATGTTGTTATATTATCAATCTTGGATGTTTTATAATCATTTTTAGTCATTTTATATCATTTTTTGGTACTAACCTATTGACATAGTGCCAAGTGCCAGTTACTGTTTTCTGCATGTTTTTTACATCGCAGGAAATCAATATCAAACGGAGTCCAAACACAACAAAACTTTACGGAGATTGTTTTTGCACCAGAAGGAACATAATGGGCCCTGGTTGCGCCTGGGTGGTGCTCCGAGGAGAGCACAACCCACCAGGGCGCGCCAGGAGGCCCATGCGCACCCTGGTGGGTTGTGCCCACCTCGGGTGGCCCCCGGACCGCCTCTTTGCTCTATAAATACCCCAATATTCCCAAAACCCTAGGTGAGTCGCCGAAATATTGATCTAGCCGCCGCAGAGTCTAGAACCACCAGATCCAATCTAGACACCATCTCGGATGGGGTTCACCACCTCCATTGGTGCCTCTCCGATGATGCGTGAGTAGTTCTTTGTAGACCTTCGGGTCCGCAGTTTGTAGCTAGATGGCTTTCTCTCTCTCTCGCTGAATTCTCAATACAATGGTCTCTTGGAGATCCATATGATGTAACTCTTTTGCGTTGCGTTTGTTGGGATCTATGAACTTTGAGTTTATGATCAGATCTATCTTTTTATGTCCATGAAAGTTATTTGAGTTTCTTTGATCTCTTATATGCATGATTGCTTATAGCCTCATATTTCTTTTCCGATATTTGGGTTTTGTTTGGCCAACTTGATCTATTTATCTTGCAATGGGAAGAGGTGCTTTGTAGTGGGTTCGATCTTATGGTGCTTGATCCCAGTGACAGAAGGGGAACCGACATGTATGTATCGTTGCTACTAAGGATAAAACAATGGAGTCTATCTCTACATAGATAGATCTTGTCTACATCATGTCATCGTTCTTATTGCATTACTCCGTTTCTCCATGAACTTAATACACTAGATGCATGCTGGATAGCGGTCGATGTGTGGAGTAATAGAAGTAGACAGGAGTCGGTCTACTAATCTTGGACGTGATGCCTATATACTGATCATTGCCTGGATATCATCATGAATATTTGAAGTTCTATCAATTGCCCAACAGTAATTTGTTCACCCACCGTTTGCTATTTTTCTCGAGAGAAGCCACTAGTGAAACCTACGGCCCCCGGGTCTCTTTCTCATATTATTTGCCTTTGCGATTTACTTTTCCTTTGCTTTTATTTTCAGATCTATTAAACCAAAAATTCAAAAAATACCTTGCTGCAATTTATTCTTATTTATTTTATTTGGCGTTCGATCTATCAATCTACTACAATTTTATCTCACGTCCGTTTACCCATCTGGGGCGCCGCTACCCGAAAGGGATTGACAACCCCTTTTACACGCCTGGTTGCGAGAAGTTGTTATTTGTGTGCAGGTGTTGTTTACATTGTGTTGCTTGGTTCTCCTACTGGTTCAATAACCTTGGTTTCATATCTGAGGGAAATACCTACCGCGGTTGTGCTGCATCATCCCTTCCTCTTTGGGGAAATACCAACGTAGCTTCAAGTGACATCAAAAGGAATTTCTGGCGCCGTTGCCGGGGAGGATCTTCAACATATACCAGGTTCCTAATCACAAATATCATCTCCTCACAATTTACATTATTTTCCATTTGCCTCTCGTTTTCCTCTCCGTTACTTCACAAAAATTTGCCGTTTTACTCGCCCCTCTTTTTTGTTCGCCGTTTTCTTGCTGGATCTGTTTTTGAGTGCAATCTTGTTGTGTAGTCATCATGACTCAAGAGAACACCAAGTTATGTGATTTCTCAAATACCAACAACAATGATTTTATTGGCACTCCGATTGCTCCTCCCGCCACTAGTGCGGAGTCTTGTGATATTAATACTGCTTTGCTAAATCTTGTTATGAAAGATCAATTTTCAAGTACTCCTAATGAGGATGCTGCATCCCATCTTAATACCTTCGTGGAATTATGCGATATGCAAAAGAAAAAAGATGTGGACAATGATGTGGTGAAGATGAAATTATTTCCGTTTTCTTTGCGTGATTCTGCAAAAATTTGGTTCTCTTCTTTGCCTCGCAATAGTATCGATTCTTGGAACAAATGCAAAGATGCTTTTGTCACTAAGTATTTTTCGCCCGCGAAAATTATTTCCCTTAGAAACCAAATTATGAATTTCAAGAAACTTGAACATGAGCATGTTGCACAATCTTGGGAATGAATATGATGCTAAGGAATTTCACAACTCATGGGTTAAATCTTTGGATGATCATACAAAAAAATTATGCGGGATTGAATTTTGTTTCTCGTAATCTTTTAGATTCCGCCGCGGGTGGTACTTTTATGGAATTACTTTGGGTGAAACCACCAAATTTCTTGATAATATCATGGCAAATTATTCACAATGGCATACCGAAAGAGCTCCTACTAGTAAAAAAGTTAATTCGGTTGAAGAAATTTCTTCTTTGAGTGAAAATGTTGATGCTCTTATGAAATTGGTTGCTAGTAAAAGTGCTCCTATTTATTTTAATGATATGCCTTTGTCTACTTTGATTTAGCAAAATAGTGATGCCATAGATTAGAATTTTATCTCTCGAAGTAATTTCAATAACAATGCTTATAGAGATAATTTTAATCCTAGGCCTTTTCCTAGTAATTCCTCTAATAATTATTGTAATTCCTATGGAAATCAATGTTATAATAATAATAGGAACACCTCTTATCTTGAGAACAATAATAAATAATTTGTCAACACGCATAAAGTTTTCAACACTTCCATAGAAGAAAAGTTGAGTAAGATTGATGATTTTTCTAGAAGTGTTGATAGAATTGCTCATGATTAAAGTTTTGTGCCTAAAGTAGATGAATCAATTAAAACTCCTTTATGTTTCTATGGATGAAAGTAAGAAAGGAACCGCTATGCTTAGAGCTAAAAGAGAATTTTTAGAAAAAGCGTTTTCTAGTGATTTCTTTCGCAAAAGTGATGAAGATCTTACAATGATTGGTGTTTCTTCTATTGATTCCTTGTTTAGTAAAGTTAAGATTGATGAAAAAGGGACTGGAGAAGATTCAACTTTAGGTAGAAGGCGTCCCAATATTTTGGAGGGTGAAAATCTTGTTGAGAAAATTGATGAAAGTGGATTTGAAGAGGTCAAAACTTTAGCTAGTGATGTGCCCACTCTTTTGGATTACAAAGACTTTAATTATGATAGTTTCTCTTTGATTGATTGTATTTCTTTGCTGCAATCCATGATAAATTCACCCCATGCTTATGAACAAAATGAAGCTTTTACTAAACATATTGTTGATGCTATGATGAAAGCCTTTGAATAAAAATTGGAATTAGAAGTATCAATTCCTAGAAAATTGCATGAAGAGTGGGAACCTACTATCAAAGTCAAGATTAAAAATTATGAATGTTTTGCTTTGTGTGACTTGGGTGCTAGTGTTTCTACAATTCCGAAATCTTTATGTGATGTGCTTGGTTTTACCGATCTTGAAGATTGTTCTTTAAATTTGCACTTGGTGGATTCTATTATTAAAGAGCCTATGGGAAGAATTAATGATGTTCTTAGTATTGCAAATAGGAATTATGTGCCCATAGATTTTATTGTTCTTGATATTGATTGCAATCCATCTTGTCCTATTATTCTTGGTAGACCGTTTCTATGTACTATCGGTGCCGTGATTGATATGAAAGAAGGCAATATTAAGTTCCAATTTCCTTTGCGGAAGGGTATGGAACACTTACCTAGAACAAGAATTCGGCCACCATATGAATCAATCATGAGGGCATCTTATGGATCTCAAACCAAAGATGACAAAACTTAGATCCTTGCTTTATGCCTAGCTAAGGGCGTAAAACTATAGCGCTTGTTGGGAGGCAACCCAATGAATAAAATTTATTTTTGCTTTTTGCTTTCTGTTCTTGTGTGTTTGCAAAATTATGCTACTATTATGATTGTCTTTTTTTGTTTCTAATTAGTGTTTGTGCCAAGTAAAGCCTTTAGGATCTTCTTGGGTAATAGTTGTTTGATCTTGCTGAAAAAACATAAACTTTTGCGCTCACGAAAACAATTCTCATTTTTTACCAGAGCGTGATAAAATACCAATTCTTTCTGCAGAAGATTAATATACAAATTTCCCAGGCCTTCCTATTTTTGTAGAATTTGTGGAGTTCCATAAGTTTTCGAAATAGTCAGATTTCTACAGACTGTTCTGTTTTGACAGATTCTGTTTTCTTTGCGTTGTGTGCTTATTTTGATGGCTCTATGGTTTTCTTTGATGAGTTTTTGCCATAGAAAAGTTGGAATACAGTAGATATAATGCAAAAATAAAATAAGAATTTGTTTTTGGTACAGTACTTATAGTAGTTATTTGCTTTCTTACACTAACGGATCTCACGAATGTTTTGTTGAGTTTTGTGTGATTGAAGTTTTCAAGTTTTGGGTTATCTTACGATGGATGAAGGAATAAGGAGTAGAAGAGCCTAAGCTTGGGGATGCCCCGGCATCCCAAGCGATTATCCAAAAATGAGCAACCAACTAAGCTTGGGGATGCCCCCGAGTGGCATCCCCTCTTTCTTCTAACGACCATCGGTATTTTACTCAAAGCTATATTTTTATTCGTCACATACTATGTGTTTTGCTTGGAGCGTCTTGTATGATATGAGCATTTGCTTGTTTTATTTTGTGTTTTAAGTCTTGATTCCTTGCTGGACACACCTATTTGATAGAGCCAAAATTATGTCATGACTTGTTAGAATTGCTCTCTATGCTTCACTTAAATTTTTATGAGCTATGGACTTGCTCTAGTGCTTCACTTATTTCTTTTTGAGCATGGTGTGCTTTAGTATTTTTGAAGAAATTCTCTCTTGCTTCACTTAGATTTATTTGAGAGTTAGTAAAATTTTCAAGAAATTCTCTCTTGCTTCACTTAAAATAATTTGAGAGTAAGAAAAATTATGCTCATGATCTTCACTTATATTTGTTTGAGCTTATGAAAAGCAACACGTGAAAATTAGTCCCAAAGTGATGGATATCCAAGAAGGATATAATAAAAACTTTCATGAAGATCATTGGACAAAATAAACTAGATTCTTAGTAATAGTTTTGAGATATGATGATGTGATATGTGAGTTATGTTGACGAGTAATTATGCTTTAGTAAGAATATTGGTGTTAAGGTTTGTGATTCCCTATGAAAGCACGAAAGTCAATAGTCATGCAATGAAATTATATCCTACTTATGGTGCATTATTCGGTGTTAATTATGCTTAATGCTTGCTTATGAGATTATCTGTTTCTTGGTTGGTCGCTTCTCAATCTTTTGCTAGCCTTCATTTTGCACTAAGTATGATCTCTACTTGTGCATCCAAAGACCTTTTAAACTAGTTTTGCCACATGAGTCCACTATATCTACCTATATGCGGTATTCTTTTGCCGTTCTACGAAAATTTGTATGTGCCATCTCTAATTTTCAAAATAAACTTCACTTTTGTGTGTTCGTTTCGCTCGCGGAGCGGTGAGGGGTGGCTAATATTTTCCATGCTAGATGTGTTATTCTCAAGATGAGTGTTTATTCACTTGTCATTGCACGAGAGTAAGGCAAAGGTATTAGGAATGCCCAGTCCCGAAATGAAAAATGAATTTACTTTATGTTGTCAAATAATAAATTCCTTGGAAAGTGTTGGTATGGAAGGTACCCGTGGATACGGTTAGCCATGGAAAGTGAAAGTATGCTCGAAAAAGGAATAAACTTTATTTTCTGTTTGGGAACCGCCTATGATATATCTAGCATGGAAAGTGTTGGGAACTCTAAGTCGTTTTCGTTGGTGGGAAGGATACACCTCCCAAAATGTTTTTATCTCTAAGTTTTTCGCTTTGAGCTGTGGCACCTCTATAAATCCCTACTTCCCTCTGCGAAGGGCCTTTCTTTTACTTTATGCAATTTTTATTTTTTAATTTGAGTCTCCATCATCTCTTATAAAAGCACCAACTAGGAGGCAATATGATCATACTTGAGTGTTGGGTGTAGCTAATATGCGAGTGTGTTTCATGAATGGATCAATGGTTGAGCATGATGGGCTAGCGATAACTTATTTTAGCGCTGATATTTTGAAAGACATGGTTGCTTGTTGATATGCTTGAGTATTTAAATTATCATGTCAAAACTAGACTATTGCTTTGAACAATATAAATGTCCAAATGTCCATGCTATAAAGAAAAGAAATATGATATGACATGGTAGGCGGCATTCCACACCAAAATTCTGTTTTTATCACTTCCCTACTCGAGGACGAGTAGGAGTTAAGCTTGGGGATGTTGATACGTCTCCAACGTATCTATAATTTTTATTGTTCCATGCTGTTATATTATCAATCTTGGATGTTTTATAATCATTTTTAGTCATTTTATATCATTTTTTGGTACTAACCTATTGACATAGTGCCAAGTGCCAGTTGCTGTTTTCTGCATGTTTTCTTACATCGCAGGAAATCAATATCAAACGGAGTCCAAACGCAACGAAACATTACAGAGATTTTTTTGGACCAGAAGGAACATAATGCGCCATGGCTGCGCCTGGGGGTGCTCCGAGGAGAGCACAACCCACCAGGGCACGCCAGGAGGCCCAGGCGCGCCCTGGTGGGTTGTGCCCACCTCGGGTGCCCCCCGGACCGCCTCTTTGCTCTATAAATACCCCAATATTCCCAAAACCCTAGGGGAGTTGACGAAATATTGATCCAGCCGCCGCAGAGTCCAGAACCACCAGATCCAATCTAGACACCATCTCGGATGGGGTTCACCACCTCCATTGGTGCCTCTCCGATGATGCGTGAGTAGTTCTTTGTAGACCTTTGGGTCCGCAGTTAGTAGCTAGATGGCTTTCTCTCTCTCACTGAATTCTCAATACAAAGGTCCCTTGGAGATCCATATGATGTAGCTCTTTTGCGGTGTGTTTGTTGGGATCGATGAACTTTGAGTTTATGATCAGATCTATCTTTTTATATCCATGAAAGTTATTTGACTTTCTTTGATCTCTTATATGCATGATTGCTTATAGCCTCGTATTTCTTCTCCGATATTTGGGTTTTGTTTGGCCAACTTGATCTATTTATCTTGCAATGGGAAGAGGTGCTTTGTAGTGGGTTCGATCTTACGGTGCTTGATCCCAGTGACAGAAGGGGAACCGACACGTATGTATTGTTGCTACTAAGGATAAAACGATGGGGTCTATCTCTACATAGATAGATCTTGTCTACATCATGTCATCGTTCTTATTGCATTACTCTGTTTCTCCATGAACTTAATACACTAGATGCATGCTGGATAGCGGTCGATGCATGGAGTAATAGTAGTAGATGCAGGCAGGAGTCGGTCTACTAATCTTGGACGTGATGCCTATATAATGATCATTGCTTGGATATAGTCATGAGTATTTGAAATTCTATCAATTGCCCAACAGTAATTTGTTCACCCACCGTTTGCTATTTTTCTCGAGAGAAGCCACTAGTGACACCTACGGCCCTCGGGTCTCTTTCTCATATTATTTGCCTTTGTGATTTACTTTTCCTTTACTTTTATTTTCAGATTTGTTAAACCAAAAATACAAAAATACCTTGCTGCAATTTATTCTTATTTATTTTATTTGGCGTTCGATCTATCAATCTACTACAATTTTATCTCACGTCCGTTTGCCTATCTGGGGCGCCGCTACCCGAAAGGGATTGACAACCGCTTTTACACGTCGGGTTGCGAGAAGTTGTTATTTGTGTGTAGGTGTTGTTTACGTTGTGTTGCTTGGTTCTCCTACTGGTTCGATAACCTTGGTTTCATATCTGAGGGAAATACCTACCGCCGTTGTGCTGCATCATTCCTTCCTCTTTGGGGAAATACCGACGTAGCTTCAAGCGACATCAGACGGCGAGATCTTTGCTGCCGAAGAATGGATCCTTTCTAGACAAGGAGTTTCTCTCAAAAAAGTGAGTGGGACGAAGGTAGAACTTGATGAGGTAATCATACCATCTCTCGAATTGGTAGGTAGCGCAACACAGAAAGATGTTCCTGTGATGCCTACAACAACTGGAGAGGAAGCTAATGATGATGATCATGAAACTTTGAATCAAGATACTACCGAACTTCGTAGGCCGACCAGGACACGTACTGCCCCTCCATGGTACGGTAATCCTGTCTTGGAAGTCATGTTATTAGACAACGGTGAACCTATGAACTATGAGGAGGCGATGATGAGCCCAGAATTCCGATAAATGGCTAGAGGGCATGAAATTCGAGATAGGATCCTTGTACGAAAACCAAGTGTGGACTCTGGTGGACTTACTTGATGACCGAAAAGCCATTTGGATCTTTAAGAAGAAGAAGCATGTTGATGGTAATGTCACCGTCTATAAAGCTTGACTTGTCGCAAAAGGGTTTCGACAAGTTCAAGGGACTGACTACGATGAGACTTTCTCATGTGTAGCGATGCTAAAAGTCTGATAAGATTATGTTTGCAATTGCTGCATTTTTCGATTATGAGATCTGGCAGATGGATGTCAAAACGGGTTCCTTAATGGTTTCCTTAAGGAAGAGTTGTGTATGATTGAACCCGAAGGTTTTGTCTATCCTAAGGATGCTAATGTGGTATGCAAGCTCCAATGATCCATTTATGGACTGGTACAAGCATCTTGGAGATGGAATATTCGCTTTGATGAGGTGAACAAAGCTTTCGAATTTATCCAGACTTAGAGAGAAGCTTGTATTTACAAGCATGTGGGAGCTCTATAGCATTTCTGATACTATATGTGGATGACATATTATTAATTGGAAATGATATAGAATTTCTGGAAAGCATAAAGGGTTGTCTGAACAAGAGATTTTCAATGAAAGACCTGGGCGAGGCTGCTTACATACTGGGAATCAAGATCGATAGAGATAGATCAAGACTCCTGATAGTACTTTCATAGAGCGCATACCTTGACAAGATTTTGAAGAAGTTCAAAATGGACCAGTTGAAGAAGGGGTTCTTGCCTATGTTGCAAGGTATGAAGTTGAGTAAGATTCAAAGCCCGACCATGGTAGAAGAAAGAGAATGGATGAATGTCGTCTGATATGCCTCAGCCATAGGCTCTATTGTGTATGCTATGTTGTGTACCAGATCTAATGTGTGCCTTGCCATAAGTTTTGCTGGGAGGTGACAGAGTAATCGTTGAGTGGATAACTAGACAACGGTCAAAAATATCCTTAAGTACCTAAAGAGGACTAAAGAAATGTTTCTCATTTATGGAGGTGAAGAAGAGCTCGTCATAAATGGTTACGTCGATGCTAGCTTCGACACTGATCTGGATGGCTCGGAGTCTGATACGTCCATTTTGCATCATGCTTTTATGTCGATATTTATTGCATTCTGGGCTGTTATTACACATTATGTCACAATACTTATGCCTATTCTCTCTTATTTTACAAGGTTTACATAAGGAGGGAGAATGCCGGCAGCTGGAATTCTGGGCTGGAAAAAGAGCAAATATTAGAGACCTATTCTGCACAACTCCAAAAGTCCTGAAACTCCACGAAAGTTATTTTTGAAAATAATAAAAAATATTGAGCGGAAGAACTACGTCAGGGGGGCCCCACCTAGCCACGAGGGTGGGGGGCGCGCCCTACCTCCCTGGGCGCGCCCCCCTGCCTCGTGGGCCCTATGTTGGCCCTCTGGTGGCCATCTTCTGCTATATGAAGTCTTTCGTCCAAAGAAAAATCATAAGCAAGCTTTCGGGACGAGACTCCGCCGCCACGAGGCGGAACCATGGCGGAACCAATATAGGGCTCCGGCAGAGCTGTTCTGCCGGGGACACTTCCCTCCGGGAGGGGGAAATCATCGCCATCGTCATCACCAACGCTCCTCTCATCGGGAGAGGGCAATCTCCATCAACATCTTCACTAGCACCATCTCCTCTCAAACCCTAGTTCATCTCTTGTATCCAATTCTTGTCTCCGAGTCTGGGATTGGTACCTGTAGGTTGCTAGTTGTGACGCCCCCGATTTGACCGTACACTAATCATGCACGCAAATGTGTACGATCAAGATCAGGGACTCACGGGAAGATATCAAAACACAACTCTAAAACATAAATAAGTCATACCAGCATTATAATACAAGCCAGGGGCCTCGAGGGCTCGAATACAAGTGCTCGATCATAGACGAGTCAGTGGAAGCAACAATATCTGAGTACAGACATAAGTTAAACAAGTTTGCCTTAAGAAGGCTAGCACAAAAGTAGCAACGATTGAAAAGGCAAGGCCTCCTGCCTGGGACCTCCTAACGACTCCTCGAAGCCGAACTCCATGTAGCATCATCCTTGGGATCTCTAGCTCCTGGACTCCAGCATCTGGTTGCGACAATCCGGTATAGAAAAAGGGAAAAGAGGGAGAAAAGCAACCGTGAGTACTCATCCAAAGTACTCGCAAGCAAGGAGCTACACTACATATGCATGGGTATATGTGTAAAGGGCCATATCAGTGGACTGAACTGCAGAATGCCAGAATAAAAGGGGGATAACTAGTCCTGTCGAAGACTATGCTTCTGGTCATCTCCATCTTGCAGCATGTAGAAGAGAGTAGATCGAAGTCCTCCAAGTAGCATCGCATAGCATAATCCTACCCGGCGATCCCCTCCTCGTCGCCCTGTTAGAGAGCGATCACCGGGTTGTATCTGGCACTTGGAAGGGTGTATTTTATTCAGTATCCGGTTCTAGTTGTCATAAGCTCAAGGTACAACTCCGGGTCGTCCTTTTACCGAGGGACACGGCTATTCGAATAGATAAACTTCCCTGCAGGGGTGCACCACATAACCCAACACGCTCGATCCCATTTGGTCGGACACACTTTCCTGGGTCATGCCCGGCCTCGTAAGATCAACACGTCGCAGCCCCACCTAGGCTCAACAGAGAGGTCAGCACGCCGGTCTAAACCTATGCGCGCAGGGGTCTGGGCCCATCGCCCTATGCACACCTGCACGTTGCGTACGCGGCCGGAAGAAGACCTAGCCCCCTTAATACAAGCGCGAGCTTACGGTCCAATGCGGCGCGCGCCACTCAGTTGCTGACGTCAAAAGAGCTTCGGTTGATACCACGACGTCGGGATACCCATAACTACTCCCACGTAGATGGTTAGTACGTATAGACCAAATGGCCAGACTCAGATCAAATACCAAGATCTCGTTAAGCGTGTTAAGTAATCGCGAACGCCGACCAGGGCCAGGCCCACCTCTCTCCTAGGTGGTCTCAACCTGCCCTGTCGCTCCGCCACAAAGTAACAGTCGGGGGCCGTCAGGAACCCAGGCCCACCTCTACCGGGGTGGAGCCACCTGTCCTTTCAGCCCCCTCATCAGAATCACTTGCGGGTACTCCTCGAGCCGACCCGACTTTAGTCACCACATGTGTCATGTATATAATGTATATAATATATACCCGTGATCACCTCCCGAAGTGATCACGGCCCAGTAGTATAGCATGGCAGACGGACAAGAGTGTAGGGCCACTGATGGAACACTAGCATCCTATACTAAGCAGTAGGATAGCAGGTAAGGGTAACAACTGTAACAACAATGACAGGCTATGCAGCAGAATAGGATTAATCGAAAGCAGTAACAGGCTACACTACTCTAATGCAAGTAGTAGAGAGTAGAGTAGGCGATATCTGGTGATCAAGGGGGGGGCTTGCCTGGTTGCTCAGACAAGAAGGAGGGGTCGTCGGTGACGTAGTCGACCACAGGGGCATCAGCATCGTCACGGGGTCTACCGAAGAGAAGAGGGGGGAAGAAACAGTAAATACATAGCAAACAAGTGCATAACAGGACAACAGGCAGAGCTAGACGTGTTCTAACGCGGTATGAGGTGATACCGGTGAAGGGGGGAAACATCCGGGAAAATATCCCCGGTGTTTCACGTTTTCGGACAGACGATCCGGAGGTGAAATGTTGTAGGTTCAATAGGTTAGGGATGTGTGGTGGACGAACGGGCTGCGTATCCGGATTCGTCTTGTCGTTCTGAGCAACTTTCATGTACAAAGTATTTCCATCCGGGTTACGGATTATTTTATATGATTTTCTAAAGATTTAATCATTTTTTGAATTTTAATTAATCATTTAATTCAACCTTATCCACAACAGCATTGCGATGACATCAGCATGACATCATGCTGACGTCAGCAGTCATCTGACACGTGGGTCCCACATGTCATAGACTGATTAGGGTAATTAGGGTTAACTAATTAATTAACTATTAATTAAACTAATTAATTAAATTAGATTAATCTAACAGGGTTAATTAACTAATTAA